>NW_005842575.1:415724-418609 GCF_000455745.1 Alligator sinensis
AAAGACATTACACAAAGTGGCTTAAGTGATCAAAAACTGGTTTAAGCCTGTAACAAAACAGATATTCAGTGCACATAGACCAGTTTCAAAGTGGCTGAAACCGGTTTGAGATAAACCTGGTTGAATGTAGTATCAGACTTAACTGATTTGGCTCAGATTCGGTTATGCAATGTCTGTCACAGACCCCTTGCTGGTTTAAGCTAAACCAGACACCCTCAGCACGCTCTCTGGGCTGGGAGGAGCTCTTTGCTCCAGCCCAGCCAGGCTGGCTCCAACCCTCTGCTCCCCAGCCCGAGCAGGGACAGGCAGGGGCAGGGTCTTGCCAGAGAGGAGTTTAATTCCTACCACCCTGTGCCACCAGCAGGGACCTGAACAGCGTCTGCCAGTTGCTCTCCGTTCCTTGTGCAGCACCATTGCCCCTGAGGCAGAAGGGGGCAGGGAGGAGAGTTAGTTTGCCCTGTACCCCCAACGGTAGCCGGGTCTGTCGACTATCACCGCAACACTCACTCCCTGCCCAGAATAGGCCTCTGGCTGTCCCCTTGCTGGAGGCCGGAAGGAGGAGCAATAACCCCCGACTGTGGCCCCCCACCCCAGGGGCCCTGCCTGGCCATGCCCCCCACAGCGCTCCTGCGCTCCACAGCAGCTCTGCTGGCCCCACCTGGAAGGGGCTCGCACTCTGTGGAGCGATGATGGGCTGCTGCCCATCACCTCATTCACTGCTTGCTGCTCTAGTTGCTGGGCAGGGTGGAGCCTGGCCTCCACTGCTCATTCCGTGCTGGGGCAAGTCCCCTCCCAGCAAGAGAGGGCTTATTCCACCACTGGCCCCAAGCACTTGCAGTCCTGGAGGGGTTAACTTGCAGCCCCATGGCTCTCAGCCGGTGGCTGCTCCCCCCACACTACTCCCCCCTGAGCTTCACCTGTGGCCAAGCTGGACAAACCCCGCTGTGGTGTCAGCGGCTATATTAGCCCCCTCCTGCTGTGAGGGGTTCTTCCCTGGCAAGGTGCCTCCTGCCCCCCCAGCAGCAGTGGGGGCAGTGGTGGCAGCAGCATGGAGTTGTGCCCCCTGCTGCTCCCAGGTGGGCAGAGGGCATGCGGCCAGCACAGGGTTCCTGAAGGAAATGCAGCAGGGCAGGGAGCCCCAAGCCTGCAGTGGGCAACCTGCATCTCCCCTCCTGCCACCCTCTCCCACTCCACTCTTGTCCAACCATAGTGTCAGGGGCGTGGGTAGGGGGCGCCAGGCACGTGTCCCACCTTCCCCTTTTGAAAAGGTGGTCACGCTAGTAAGTGGGCCATAATTCCATTTGTGCAGCTAAGCCCCATAAATGCTACTTGCCTTTCTAAAGTTGGACTTGAACTTGGGCTCACGTTTTTATCCTTTAATTGTTTTTGCTGGGCATAAGCATGGAGGAGGCCAATGCATTAGGGGAGATTTGGATATTAATCATACTTCCTTGATGCTTGCCAGATAGCAGATGTTAAGTTCATCACTATTTAAAGTTAGAAAATTAGAAACAAAACATACGAAATTATTTGTAATTCATTAATGTGACACCCATGTAGGAAAGGGGCAGGATAAGAAAAGCTTTTGACAACCTTTAGTGCAGTAAACTTAAATATAAAAAATGAAGTCAGAAAACTATGGCAACATAGTAGCGCTTTCAAAAACAACAAAAGAACTGTTGTTCTGAAGCATCTGTTTATTCAAAAAATGGACTTTGTTACTGGGAATGATAGTATATCAGTGAACCAGGACACCTGCTGCCAGTATACAGACAGCAAACATGTATTCCCTTAATGGCATAGTAGATTATGCCAGTTACTTAAAATACAAAACTGATGTATTCCTGCACCTTGCATTTAGTCTACAAGACATTAACAGCAACACATTTTATTATACATTAATGAGAAGATTAAACATGCATATACACAAAAGCTTTTAGTTTATGCTGAGCCTCCCGTGCTCCAAAGAGTTCAAATTACAAAGCATGTAGCTAATTATTATTAGGGCAAGAAGGTTACAGAACAATATGGCAGCTATTAAGGTCTTGTCCAAGCTCATATACACTGGATCACATTATATTGAAATGGATAACAGGTTAATCCCCATTTGTCTTATATGAGGATAACAAGGAACAATTTGGAACATGCTTATCCAACTGGTGGCCTGCTGGCTTCGTATGGCTCCCAAGGGATTGAACTACAGCCCCTGGGCTCCTGGTCTGGACCCTGCTCCCCCTTTTGCTCTTTCTCCTGCCACTGGAGTACCTAGGCTCACCTCCCTCCTCCAGCTTCCACTGCCTGCCCCAACCCCTGGGGGCCCATGAAGTGCAACAGGGTGGTTAGGGACTGCACTGCCCAATGGGGGCCCACACAGTGCAGTCCCCCAACCTTTCAGTACAGTGACACAGAACCCACAGAAAATGCGTGTTGCAAAAATGAAACTGAAAGTGTAATTCAGTTGGAGGTACTCCACCATTACTAATGCCAATTTATGCAGAGGAAAGGAACCGGTTGGACTCTCAGAACCCAGGCTATGTTTGAGATGCTGGCTGTTAGAAAACTCTCTCTACTTGTATATTGAGCCAATTTAACTCTGCATCCCTTAGAGACAGTAATAAACATAAAGCCCACACTGCCATTTGAAAGAATTGCTTTTCAGACAACTGCTACACTTTAAAATTGTACTAACTTCTCAGTTTGGATCATTATTTGCTGCTACTATATGCCATAATGAATTCACAGCTATGTCAAAATCACAAGGGCGAGATGCACAGAAGAGTTTAGGTGCCAGAAATAGGAGGTTGGCCACCCAAGTTCAAAACTGGTCTGAAAAGTCCTAGCAATTTAGGTGGATGCTGTATAGATGTCCCCAGGTGCCTGCATTC
>NW_005842575.1:418640-429754 GCF_000455745.1 Alligator sinensis
TGTGTATAACCACCCAGCCTGAGCAGCTGGTGCCTATGTCCAGCTTAAACCCCACTGGGATTCAGATACTAGGTAAAGTACTGCTTCAGTTCCCTGGAGGGTCCAGTCCTCCTGCTGCACATCAACAGCACACCCATAGCACTGAGTTCAGCAAAAAGCATAGTAGTAGCTACAGCCACTTGGCACACAAGAAAGACAATAGCAGCAGTAGTGGTAGCTCCAGGCACTGGTTCCAGGATTTTACATTAGTCAGTTAGCAAATAAAAAATAAAAAAATAGTTAGAGCAGGACCTGGAACCCAGGACCCCAGTCTAGTACTTTAGCAAGTACTAAATGACTGGATGGTACCCGCTGGTACTGCACAGTCCTGGCAGCGCACGGGTCATTACTGAAACTACTGCACAGTAGCAGCGTCATCACGGTTAGTGCCTACTGATGCTATATCGCTGTAGCTTGTCTCTTCAGTGATGTAGCGTCTCATGTAGACGCGCTCAATGAATCTCAAAACACCCATAGCCTTAGCATTTCCCATTGATTAACTTGAGGCACTTCCCCACCCAGACTGACATGAGAATCTTAAATCTGTCCTGCTCATGCATGTAGCTTTCCACATACACAGTATAGGGACTAGAGAGCTTTGGATTCTACTTACAAGGGGCAGGCACCTAAAAATTAGGTACTGGGTTCCTTCAGATCTGGCCCAAGGTGTTTATGATAATACTTTTCAGTTACTGCAAACTATAGCATCAATGGAGTACAGTACATTTTTCAGCATGAATAACTTATGAGACTAACTCTGCAAATCTTATTACTGTGGATTAGTAATTAGTTATGCAAGTATTTCCTTTGTCCACCATGGAACAGTTTTCATGAGGAAGGGCTCTTTCACATGACTAAGCGTTTTAGAACTCATACTGTGTAAATACTTAATGGCAAGATGAGTGAGCTGATTTGGATTAAAAAATAAATAAATAAACATCAACCATTTTCTATAACTGAACATCTAAGGTCCTGAAATTGTATTAAACTTCCTGACTAGCAGGTCCATTTCAATTAAGCCACAGCCAGAAATAATCAGAATGTTGCAGGGGAAACTTTTCTGACCTAGTACTATTAAAACAAAACAAAACAAAACAAAAACACAAAACAAAACAAAACAAAAAAAACCAGACCAGGAAGTACTGCAACAACACCAATGATAAAAATCAGGATAATTATATAGATTTCAAAAGTATGTTGTCATTTAGTGTTTGTATTATTATGATGAAAAAGTACTGTCTGTGACAGGATAAGAATTGTCCACATACTTTTTGCTACCCTGTTTTTCACATCTAGAAGCCACTTTTTGCATCTCATCTTTTAGATTTAGTGGCTTGGGGGATGGACTGACATTTTTATGTTTGTAGTGCCTAGCACAACAGGGCTTCCAAAGTGCACGCAACCACAGTATAAATATTAAGCAACAATAATAATACAGCTCATGAAAAACTATTCCCAAGCAAAATCTTGGGAAATCTCAGTTTGCTTCTTCAAAATGTATTATACTAGGGAACACAAACATTATATGCAGGAATACTGCACAAGATTCTCATTTGGCTGCCCAAAGGTATGCACATAAATCCATACATTTAGGCATTCAAAAGTTACCTGAACTTCAGAAACTGAGTACATAATTTCTACCAAAACAAAACTGTTCCAGGCATTTTATAAATACACTATAACACAATTTTTGAAGCAAGCAGCTCACAGTCTAAGATGGGAAATAGGAAACCTTTTTTTTTTTTTTTTTTTTTTTTTTTTGGAGTTTTTTTTTATAGCTGTGGGCTGGAATGACCCACCCCAGGTCAGAGGCAGGTAGGCGAGTAAATTCCAGCACTGGGCTGTTGCTGCTACTTGTCTCTGCAACAGCATGGGGAGAGTGGCCACAGATGAAGCCATGTACTGCCGAATGCTGCTGAAACGCCATGTCCCTGGGCCAGATACAGCCTGTAGACCATAGGGTGCCATCCCCTGATCTAAGAAATAAAACACACTTCCTCTGTCTGCTATTTTACACTGAAGCACAGAAAGTAACTGACTTGTTCAAGCTAACATGGGGAGTCTGTGGCAGAGGTGGGAACTGAAACCAGTTCTTTTAAGTGCCAGACCTATTCCATAATTAAAAAGGCCATTCTTTCTTTCTACCTGCAATTCTTACTGATGTCAGTGTGAGCCAAGTTCTTAGCCTGTCAAAAGATATATCCATCTTAATTTAGGTTTTTAAATATGGACATGTAACTTTTAAGTAATCATATCCAACCAGTGATTTAAACTATTAAATGCCTGGAAAGTAAAACTAATTACTAAAATAAGCCAAATTCTGAATCATCTGAGACCTATTCATCATAATTACATATTTCCTTGTATACAACATACCTGAATATAATACCCACCCTGGTTTTGAAAGGTAAAACAAAGAGAAAAAGATTTTTCCAAACTTAAGTTCTATCCCTGCTCTATACAGCCATAATATTCAGCTGACTCGCCCTCCCTTTCCTGCTTAATTAAAGCTGAAACCCTAGCTGCTGCTGAGAACGGGTCTCTGTGGGACCTGTGATTCTGAAAAGAGCTGAAGAATTTCCAGGGCTATGAAATATGAGAAGAAAGGCCAGGAGCAGCTAGTAGACAGCAGAATTGCCCTAAGAAAGTTTGGTTTGATTAGTGAAACAAAGACCATTATAAAGAAAAGTTGATCATTAACACCCATGGAGTGAAGAACAATAGGCCAGTAAGTCAACTGATTCCCTCAGCTGCCTAAATAGTAATTTTACAACTGCTGTACTATGGAGCAGGAACCAAAGCAGGGCATTTCTACCCCAAATCGAAAATCAGCTTCCCCACTCAAGACATGCATGCCAATTTTGAGGATTTGGGGAGCAAGAGTATATACTATATACAAGAAAATGTGGTATCTTAAATTCTGACTCTGCACCATACTGGTAACATTCCAGTGTTCTCAATAAATTATAATACATGCCAAATTGGCCAAGAAAAAAAAAAATCTTGTTTCCACATCCTTACCGTGTAGAAACAAATACTTTCCTTCCTGTAAGAGTTACTGGATAGAGTGCCAATGGCCAGTGTTATACAGCAGAACAGACTAGAATAATGGGTGTGTGTAGATGAAACAAGGGCCCTAAGTTGAAGCGGTGGGTTTTTAAAAACACAACTTCAATTTAGGGCCAAGTAAACCCCCATGTCATATACACCCATATACTTCTCTGCCTCTCCGGTGGCCAGGAGGGGAAGGTGAGCTGCAAGTGCACAGAGCAGTTCCTGGGCTGCAGGGCAGGGGGGCTAGCGCGTCCTTCTGTGGCAGCGGAGGGACTCCCCTGAAGTGGCACCCGCCCGCAGGCACGCAGCTCGGGTGGTCCTGGGGGGCACCACAGCTGCAGAGGAAATCATCTGGCCACCAGGCAGCTCAGGCAGGCGCCAGGGGGGGGGAAAAAAAAAGATCAGGCTCCCCACTTTTTTTTCCAGGCCACCATGCAGCTCAGGCAGGCTCCAGGGGGTGGGAAAAAAAAAGATCAGGCTCGCTGCTTTTTTTTTGCTTGGGTAGAACCTGTCTTTCTGGGCTGCTGCCAGGCTGCCTGCATGGGCTTCCTGCACAGTCCCTGAGCCACACAGAGCCCAGTGCTTTGCTCCGCGGCTGTATGGCAGCAGACTAAAACTCAGAGGAGGAGTTTGCTGTGCACCAAGTCATTTAAGGTGTATTACGCCACTGAATTTGCTACAGCAGCTGAAATTAAGGCAAAATACCTGCCAACGCATGAAAACACCAACACCATTAAAGCAGTGCAAAAGCATTTAACCTGCTTTAAAGTGTTGTGCACACATGCCCCTCGTTTCGGGGCACGGCCTATCATATAGCATTCTTTTCTGGCCTTAAAATCTACTAATCGTACCAGTTTGTTTAAGCAGAAAACCATGGACAAACACATTTCTAGCAAAAAGCAGAAATGGGTTACTACACCCCAAATCCGGACCCTGAGTTGATACATGCTCTGTATAAATTGGATTTTAAGAATCATAATGAAAGAAAAATCTTTAAGACAGACAGCTGCATCACTCAAACAAAACAAAACCATAACACAGATAATTCAGTCAAATTTAACTTGTACGCTTTTATAACAACACCTTTCTTGTTTTTTCAGGCTCCCTTACCGTTCTCGGTTAAATTTCAGAGAATGAAGAATAGCTGGCCGCTTCTGTCTTAAGTTCCACAAATGGAGTGTGTCATCTGCACTTGCACTGACCAAGGCACCCTGCAGCAATCAGAGACAGAATATGGTACAATATGTTATTCATATGCAGATTTTTCCCTTTCAATTATCTGCAAATAGGAAGCTGTACAGCATCTGTGAAATAACTGCATTCCTTCTGAAAAAGATATTCTGCAATAAGCAATACTTAACTTTGGCTGATCTTGCACTTAGTTAAAATTGTTTAGATTTGAGGTGGCCTGGAAAATAAAATGGGGTATTCCACGATTGACATATGAAACTGAATATATTTCTGCCTGTTAAACCAGAAAGTGGGGGAAGAAGAAAGGATGGATTTGCTTGCAAAGCTGGGTTTGAGGAAAGCAACTGAAAGAAGAGTGTGCTTACCATACCAGCAAAAGGAAATAGGTACAGAAAATCCAAAATCAGAAATGAGAAAAAAAGAGAGGTGAAGGTAAGAAAGCAGGGACATTCAGCCAGAGGAACTGAGAGCAAAGAAACAAAGAAGCAGCTGGAGGTGCGGACTCTCCCCATCCACAGAAAAACAGCATGCTATGGAGTCTGGCGCATCCCTGTAGCCCTCATTGGCAGGAGATGTGCAGACTGGAGAAGCCAGCTTTTCCCCATGTTCACAGTCTTGGTTGGCTGGAGAGCTGGCAGGATTTCTACCTCTTGTTCCTATTGCTAGGCTCTGTTCTGTTTGGAGTGGTAGTGTTCCCATTTCAGGACGGACAACAATCCACCTTCTGTTTTAAAAAACAGGAAGAAGAAATGCCTTAGGCTAGGGAAAAGCTGGCTGTAAGGAAAAAGGAAAAGGGAGAGAGTAGAATCAAAGATTATGGGCCTGGGAAATAGGAAGGAAAATTAAGTTTCCAAATGCAGTGGAGAATGGAAGCAATGGAGGATTAGAAGAAAAGGCAAGAGAGTGAGAGATGTTTGAATATCCAAGAAGTCATGCCAGAAAAGCAGTTAGAGACATGGGACTGGATAGAAGATGAGAGATTAATTAATAAACTTAGATGTGGTAGCCAAACCCATGAAAACAGATAAACATTTAGAAATAGTACAAAAACAAGAGAGAAAACTACAAAGAGGTGCTTAAGGGAAACACTGAAGACAGGCACTGGCGGAAAGAAAAGGAGCTTTTAAAAGCAATCTGGAGGGACTAGAAGGTAGGTGATGACCTGGGAAATGGAGAATTAAAAACAAAGAGCAGAAAGAAAATGGGGGTGGGGGAGGTGGAAATCACATTTGTAAGGTGACATACTTCTTTATATGTATTTACACATATAAAGCAAAAGTAATTGTCCCAACTTCAGCATAAGTAGGAAAGTCTGAGCATAACTTTCCTTCACCTGCCTAAGAATCTGACGCCTTCAAGCCTCATGTATAATCTCACTTTTAAATAGCTACATTAACCTATTGTCCCTAAAGATCAATCTGTTAATAAGCTGTGATACCTATACATTAAGGTTGCTTGATGCTTTCTATTACAAGATCCTGTATATTTTGCCAAATGTTAGCTGTTGAGTGTTTGTCTTGGGCTGAGTTTGTTAGTAGTGTTTATTGTAAAGCAATTCAGCCTTCACTCCGCAAAAGGTTTAGGGAACATATATGGGTCTGCCTGTATTAGAAAACTCATGCAACCATTTTCTTTTTCTACCACTCATGGGTGACTGGTGCCACCTTAGTCAGGTGGGGCATGTGCCCCCCCCCCCCCAGCAACCAGTCAGTGAACAGGGGGTGGGCCCCCTGGGAGAGTCCCCCTTGCTGCTGATCATGAAATGGCTGCAACCGCTTCTGGGAGCACCATGGCACTCCCACTCCCTGGCTGGCGCTCGCAGGGGGGGCACTGGCACTCCCACCTGCCCCCCCCCACCTGTTGCCTGAGTGGTGAGTGCAGCTAGTCACGGGGTGCACCAGCGCTCTCAGGGGGTGCACATGCACCCCTGTGCATCCCCTAGGCATCACCACTGCTAGTACCGCCATGTTTTCCAGACTGGACTTAAAAGCAAACTTCTTGCCAAATTTCATGTCATGGATGTGTCTTTTGCCTTCCCCAGGAAAATCTGCCTACATTTGGCCAAATTCAGAGCCTTTGGAAACAGCCTGCACATGTTCAATGGCGACCTATTAAAGTTCAGCATTTTCAGAAGAATCCATCTGCAGTAAGCAGATTCCAACCTATGGCCTGGTTGAACTATGCATGTCCCATCCATACCAGCTGACTAAGTATGTACTGCCCTGGGACTGCAGAGTAATACTATAACCATTATTGCTCCTGTCCGCTGCAACACCAACTGGGAGAAGGGAGATGGTCTCTCTTGTGCTACAAATGCTCCCCAGAACCATGGGGGAAAATAGGAAGCTGTTGGACTTCAATGAAAATGTATTAGGAATCAGTGGGGTGGAGAAGAGATGCAGCAAAAGGACAGAGGTAAGAGCAGATGAGGAGGAAAGGATAGAGGGACTACAAGTCCAAAATTACTTCTATGGCAAGTTTTATTACGGCATGTATACCAAAGCACTTTCCTTAATAAAAGCAGAAATCAGGGCAGATTATCTTGGAGTGTTCTCCAATGATAAATTTCTGCCAAGCAGAACTTCTTCTGTTAGTGCCATTTTTATTAGTTCACCTGTCAACAGTAATTTCTATTTGATAGATGTCTATGCAGTGAGGCAGTAAATCTAAATACACACACATATATACACATATGTATATACACACTGCTTGCCTTCTGTTCAGTGCCATATGACTGTATAAAGAGCCTATTTCTGGCATATTTTACTCACACTGAGGAATAACTCCATGGTGAGTCTCATAAGATTAAACAGAAGGCAGGGCAAGGTGGTACCTTTTGAGACTGTTCCAGATAGGCGTAAGTTTTCATAAGTGACATCCTACTTCGTCAGATGCTATGCATGCGTACGCCTCTAAACCAGTTAATTTCTAAGGTGACACCCTGCCCTGCCTTCTGTCTGACTTCAAACTAACAACACTATTAAACAACCCTCTCTATTCATAAGGTTAAACATAGCTCTGTCCACAGCCTTACTTTTCATTGCAAATAAAGGCAACTGAATCAAACCTATAGCTTTATGTTAGCCAATTTATTTGGTCTAGTCTGAGAGGTTCACTGGAAAGTTACACACTGTCCACTGCATTACTTAACTGAATTTTGAGGGGGGAAAAAGACAACAACACTAAACAATGTAAATATATCCTTACCTCGTTGATTAAGAACTGGAGCTGCAGTACTGCGGCACCACTCTCATGTTGGCAGTAGCAATCAACACCAGGTCTACCAAGACTGTTGCAGTCAAAGTCAAGGATTCTGACATTTCCCTTATCACAAGAAGTAAACTGCAAGAGGACATGACCTATCTATCTAGCAATTAACCTTAGCTTTAAACAAATGTTCCTGCTTTCTGTAAATCAAAGCAGTCTAGGCTAGCCTTCAGCTGTTCTAATTAAAGTATCAACACTACTTGTCTGAAACATTTGCTATGAGTGATTGGTTCTTGACTGTTTTTCCTCCCTGTGAATAAAAGTACAGAAATTAGTATGAAGATTCAGCTAGGACACCTTAAATTCCAATTGGTTGCATTTCGTTTTCCATAGTATATATCCCTACTACATCTATGTACATGACTGTTTTTTTAATGTATCTAAGTCACACAAAACTAATGATATACAAGAGGGTTCACTAACATGTCTTATACGATTAGCAGTGTTCTTCCCTGAAAAAGTGCACATTGGAGTATTTTTTTCTGCTTCATAAAATTCTACTTGTGATTGCTGCTCTTCTTTGAATGAAGATGTATGCATAGAAGTACTCTCCTTTGCCTTTGCATTCTATTTAATAGAAACTAACTCAGGCAGGTAACGGTCCTGGTAAGAGAATTTAAGAAGAAAACTTCTGAGCCAAATTTTACCGAAGAGGAGAAACAAATCAAAAGAACACTCAAGATGAAACTTATGTTGATTACCAATAGCTGGGTCTTATGAAATAGGTAGTTTCTGTTCATGGCATGCATATTAAACAAAAAATTTTCAAATGTGGTTCTATTTTAGATAGATAAAAAGTGCCCAGATTTTGATATGCTGAGTACATGCAAAAACCACTGATTTCAGTGGGCTTCTCACAATAGCAAGCAACATGTTCAGAAGCTGGATTCTGAGAAATAGTGCCCCAAATCACGTGCAATATGGTAGCATGTTTACATATTTGAATTCCTATATAAAAGTGCCACTTCTCCACCCCACGTAATTATGTGACAGAGGTCCATAAAACTTACTTCCCCTTTCCCATATACCTACACTTAAACACATGATTTTTTTTTTTAAATCCAAAAAAAAAAAAAAAAAAAAAAAAGAGGAAAAAAATCCTCCCCAAACAGGAAATAAAACCAAAAAGAAAAAAGAACACCGACTTGCTAGCAGCACCCAGACCCTTGTCACCACCAATATTAGGCTCTATAACTTTCCTTCCCCCAGAATCTTAATGAGGAAAAACCAGGAAGTCATCTGCACCAGCCACTAGGGGTGTGCAAAATGGTCCATATTTGATTCGAATTTGGCCCGAATCGGAGACAGTGATTCGATTAATTGATTCGGATCACCGTCCCTGATTTGATTTGGCCGAATCCAAATCTGAAGATTCGATGCCAATTCAGAGAATCAGCGATTCAGCCATAGACAGTTTTAAATGTTTTTTCTACATACCTCAACTTATCAGGTGCAGCTCATGAACGCTGCGATGCTGGGGCAGATGGAGCATCCCACAGGAGCATGGGGGGGCCCCCCCCCGCATGCTTAGCAGTGAACCCAGAAGTGGACCAGAAGTACTTCTGGCCCACTGGAGGAGCACATGAGGGGGGCCTCCCATGCCCCCCTCAGCTCAGTGATCGGCCACTGGGGGACCCCGAGTGACCCCTCAGACCCAGGAGGCAGCAGTTGCTAAGCTGGGAGGGGCACAGGGCCCCCATGCGTGCTCCCTGGTGGACCCAGAAGTGGACTGGAAGTGCTTCTGGTCCATTTCCAGGTCTGCTGCCGAGCATGCTGGGGAGCCCCACCATCACAGCATTGACAAGCTGCCTGATACCTTGAGGTATGTAGAAAAAACATTTAAAGCTGTGTCTATGTCCAAATCACTGAATCTTTCCAAATCAATTTGGGGGGTTTCGATTCGATTTGGAGAGATTAAAGGGTCTCCCAATTCATTTTGGAGATTCAACCACTGAATCGGGCCAAATCTCTGCCAAATTGAATCAGGGACTGAAGCTTCGCACAGCCCTACCAGCCACCATATGACCAATAATAAAACAGTATGAGTGGTTTGGGGGTGTGCAAGCAGGAGTTGTGATAATTTCTGTCAGGAGTGCTACTGAAATTAATGCAGAAACTACTATCCCTACTAATATGTTTGGGCAGGAAAGTTTCTTCAGGACTTGCACACTGAAATCCATGGAAACATTTCTCTGATTTTCATGGGCTTTGGATTAGACCCTTATCATGCACAAAAGCAATTTGGTACAGAGCATTTTGCAGTACTATCAATATAAAAGCTGAAACTACTACGAAAAGCAAACCAAAAGCAGACTTTTCAATATGTATTGTAAATGACAAAGGAACTTTATATACAGAGTTAATAATTCTCATTTATTATTTTAGTGTCCATAATGTGCTCATTACTGTAGGGGGAATAACATATTATAAAAGATTAAAAGTTCGTGCTTACCCTTGGGCTTACAGATGAATGGCAGACACAAAGACAGGATAGAGGGAAACAAGGAGAAAAAAATAAAAATAAACAATTGTTTTAAAAAAAAATATATATATATATATATTATGAAGTCAATTTGTAAACACAGAAGTGAGCATTTAAAATGTTATCCAAAAAAAGTGGTACTTTTGCATAATAGGATTGGGAGGCTATTCTTGGATTCAAAGACAACACATCAAAGCACAGGGACGGAGATGGTAGAAGGAAATGAGGGACTTAACGTTAGTATTAATGACAAAATAGAAGAGTTGTGGCGGATATGAAAAGAAACAATGTCCAAGATTTATGCTGGTGTTCTTATGATCTTTCCTCAAAACAATACAAAAGCTTTTAATTTCCTGCAACAATAAAGGGGAACCATTAGAAGATTTTGGTGACTGGGAACATATGCTCAGTGAGAGGTTCCTGGGAAGAGTCAAAATAAACACTGTTTGGACAGTATTTACAATTTGGACTAAGTGGGAGATACGAGTCTTTGCTTTAACTTAAACCTTCCATTTCAATATAAATAAATGGCTCTAGCTAAGAAATTCCAATTAAATACAAATTATTTGAATACTCTTCTTATTAAGAAGCTATCATCCCCATTCACCATCATTGAGCTAAATCAGTTTTCTGGGAGAGATCCCAGTGAAACAGATGACTCTGAGTGCATCCCAAACAAAAAATATTCTATGGTATTTTATATTTATATACAATGTTCACTCTGAAGTATTCAACAAATTACATACATTACAAAATGCAAATTATGTAGGAGACGTAAATTATGCTCATCTGCACCAGTCTGGCCAATTGTTCTAAAACAGGAACTCACCCTGGAATAGCAGGAGCTGTCACAGTTTTTGGAATGCGAGGGGTGGCAGCTTTCAAACACGGTGTTGGCTGTAGGGGGACCCTTCTGGCAGAAACTGCTGAAGCAGTGAACTGAATTAACAAAAATTCTACCCAGCTTTTAACTGGCTAGTGCCGACCACTTTGTTCCCCTTGTGCCCTGGCTCCCCCACTCCTCAGGAAATGTATAAGTATTTGTCACTGTAGCAACATTCCTCAGCAGGCTCTCCTACAC
>NW_005842575.1:429785-491837 GCF_000455745.1 Alligator sinensis
CATCAGGACATATATTAGTGAAAACTACATAGCAGCATCTAAGGCACAAAAGGCTGCCCCACAAAATGTGCAGTTTTAAAACTAAGTTTCTTTGACTTCAGATCAGCCAGAGAACTAGTAGAGAAACCCAAGACCTCTGTCTGTAAGTTATACTATTAAGTACTTGTTTTAAAAAAAAGCTATTATAATAATCTGTTTTATGACTGTAACTAATCTATGGACAGTCCCTTCTTCAACAGTCCCTCAGTCAAGGATGATGGTCTTCTATGATTGTTTTATCTGTAGGTCCAAAGATGGCTGATGAGGCCAATCTGGGATTGAAAGACTCTGCTGCAACTCAGGCATGAATTTTCATGAGGGGCAGGTGGCTCTGGATTCTTGATTTGGTCTGGAACATGCTGTTTGTGTTGTTCCCACTTTTCCATCTCCTGTTGTCATCATAAGTACTGAGATCCTTGTAGCAGTTTCTTCCTCCATTTGGGGTGGTCCTGGGTGATAGTCTCCCATGAGTTTATGTAGATGTTGCATTTTTTTTTCAAGTTAGCCTTGAGGTGCTTCCTCTTCCCTCTACTGAGCTGGGAGAATAGCACATGCTTCTGGAGTCTGAGATATCTATGTGATGTGGCTGGCCCAGCAAAGCTGATGTCAGATAATCATTGTCTCAATGATTGTGGTGTTTGCTTATGAGAGAACATGAATGTTGGTGTGTTTATCTTCCCTCTGGATTTGAAGGATCTTCCTCAGGGAGCATTGATGGTACTTCAACAACTTGAGGTGTCTCCTGTACATTGTCTACATCTCAGCTCTGTACAGTAAGGTGTAAAGTATTCAGTGTACTTTACTGTCCATAGTAACTGACTGTATGGAGCTATGGACAGTAAAGTACACTGAACTCAGCCACTACAATCATTAAACAAAAGATCTGGAGGTGAAGACATTAACATCCATCTGTTGTTGCAGTTGCAAGAAGCTGAAGGACAGAGGGTAGTCATATATACTTCTTCCTAAAGACTCTTAGGAAGCATGAAGCAAGGTTCAAAAGGGCCTGTGAGTGCTGCAATGGACACTGCTTGGAGAACGTGTCACAATCTGAGCTGCATCAGGCAGTGGACCCTTGTGAGTGGGAATATGCAGAGGACACACTAAGAAGAGCAGACGCTTGTGGGAGGGTGTTACTGTATTACATAAACCAACTGTACCATGAATCTAACATTGCTTGGATATAGTATAGGTTTTTCTTGCAGCAGAGTTATTTTACTAATTGGAATCTTGGAGTCTTTATCAACTAAATTATTCTAATAAAAAATACCACTTCAAACATATTGTACCAAAAAGAATCTCAACAAACAAACCACCCAGAATGGTAAAATGACTTAGCCAAAAAAGAAAGAGCAGCACAGGTGTCAATCAGGCATTTCCTTCATGCAAGATGAATTTGGTCATACAAAGAAAAATCAGTTAACATAAAGAAACTAATGCACAGAATCTCAGTCCAGCTCTTCATGTTCTGGTCTATTCCTGGGGGGCATATTTTTATGGTTCCTTCTTGGAATATTCATAACCCTCATTTGTTAATACACTATTTCCAGGGACAGAGTTGTTCTTATACATCCCATTCCAAAAGCACCATGCTGTTTTACTTTTTATAACTGACTCTCAAAATTATTTTCTTTTTAGAAACTAACTTGCCAATAGAAAGAGGATATGCCCAATTCAGATACTTACGTATTTTACTGCAAGTGGAAGCAGTATGGTAACTAGTCTGAACTCCCACATTACACAGACCATAACATTGCATTTCAAAATTCTTGCATCAAATGCACAGATTCTGAATGAGTTGCAGCATATCTTTTGGAAAGATAACCTCTTTAAAACCTGTTAGGGGTAAGTGATAGAGACTAACAAATCCCTAAGAAAACTAGCCCCAATGTTTAATTGCCCTCCCTGTTTACAATTTTGCCTTATTTTAAAGCTGTTTTTATCTAGTTTCTGTTTCCAGTGATGCTTTTGTCTGCTATATGAAAGAGCCTTCTGTTATCAGTACTCTTTCCTTTTAGGTACTTTCAGACTGCAATCAGATTGCTTCTTAATCTCATGTGGGTAACCTAAGTAGATTGAGTGTTTTCAGTATCTTATTGTAAGGAGGATTTTCCATTGTTGAAGCTCCTTTCTGACCTCTTTTATCATTAGTTAATGTCCTTTTTAAACTATGGACACTGTGCCCGCCTGGCCTCAAGGATACATTCATGGGCTGCCTTAGCACATGCACCCAGTGTGGGCATTGCATGGGGTCTTGTGACCTCTGGAGGGGTCTTTGATTGCCCCATGGAAAACCCAGAAACTCACCTGCCACAACTTTGAGCGAATCTTCAGTGGTGGGTTCCCCTTCTGGGGACTCTCCCAGGAGGGATACGCCTCCTGGCAGGTATCCGTGGGGTTCTGCCTCCCCTATACCCCTTCCCTACAGCAGCCTCCAGGACGAATCGGATGGTCTTCATGTGGTTTTCCCTCCAGTTGCGCCAGTCCTAGCTCTGCACGTTGCCTGTGCTCCTTGAGCAGTTGACTTCCGGTGTTTCTTTGTGGCCAGCCGGCTACCTGCCATGGGTCTAAGATGGCTCCTGTCTCCCAAAGCAGTGCCCATATCCCGACCACAGCAAAAGAAAAAAGGAAAACGCAAAAGGAATGCCAATAAAAAAAATAAAAAATAAAAATAAAAAAATAAAATAAAAAGGAATACAAAAACAGAGAGAATAGGCTAGCAGCCTCTCCTCCCTCATAGTCCCCATGCCTGGGGCTCGAGCCATCCCTCAATGCTGCTCCAGGTCCTCCCTCCTGCTGAGGACCTCTCTTCTTTTCCCCGCACCAGCTCTTCAGCTGCATGCCGGTGCTGCCTGCACTCGGCGTGGAGAGCATCTTTCTCACCAGCCATTTCCCCCGCTCTCCCCATGCCTCTGCCGGTGCCGGCTTTTATTCTGGCCAGGCGGCATTCTACAATGATGTCAGCTGCCCGAGCCGGCTTCAACCGGATGTAAGTGCGGCTTATAAACTATATGGCTAGCTCTTCCCCAAGTGGCTTGTCTCGCGCTTCCCAGCCTGAAACTGGTAAGTTTACCCTGGTTTCAGGGATTTCTTTGTGGAGGTGGGTCACCCTCATCCCCTGTCCTACTGCAGGGAGGGTTCCCTGCCCTCCAGTGACCATCTCCCTGGGACAGACACCAAAACTATATCTTAACAGTGGTCTCTTCAGTAGAGGCATATATACTACCTCCCTACTTCTGTGCAGCTCTATCCATAGATCTAAGGATCAAGTTTATTTTCTAGGCTACACCATCATGTGGAAGCTTATGTTCACTTATTTATTTATCATCATGGCCCCTAAATCATTTCCCCTATCATGTAAATGTGCCCTATATTCTTGTTTACTATAGGATTCTTAGGGTGAGATTAGAAGTTACAATTCAAACTTGTTAAGAGCACTTAAAGCATGAAGGATCACTCACTCACTCACAAATACCAGGTGCCCTGTAGGGGTCTTAAAGTTAAACCATTTGAAGTAAGGGTTATCTATGAGCTGTGCTAACCAGCTCAATTTATCCTAACTACTAATTGTTCACAGATTAAATGACTAATTCACAGTCCTCCAGTATCCCAGAAGGCACCACTCCCAGGTGGCTTGGCTGTTGTCCTAGACTGCCCCCACTGTGACAATGGAGCAGCAGCTAATGAGTAGGCAGAAGGAGCTGCCAGGCTGCTGGGGAGGCAGGGGCTGCATTTGCAGTGTTCCTCTGCCTGCTGTCCAGCTGTGATGGGTTGGGGGAGTGGACAAGGAAAAATCCTCGCACGTTCCCAGGCTCTATGCCACCCTACAGATTGTCAGGTTGATGCCTCCCCTGCTGCCTGGCAGTGGCCAGAGGCAAGTCTGTGAATATGAGGTGGTGTGCCAAGGGATACGTGCTGGGGGAGGGAGCGGGGGTACTTTTCGTGCATCTGCTGTGCTATATTGGAGGGAGGAAGTGCTGCTGCTAGAGAACTGGCAAGCAGGACACACATGGAGCAGACTTGTCAGATCCTAGCCCTACCCCTGATCACCAGCCCTCTGGCATTAGCTCAGGACTGTGCACATTACAGAGGGTATTAACCCTGAACATGTCACTGCTCCCAGCTTGTGCTAATTTTAACAACAACCCAACATTCCTTAAAGTTAGCAGGTGTTTATTCTAATAAGTAAGCACACCCTTATAATGTCCTCATCACCACAGTATTTGAGACCAATCCTGTAGTATATTAAAGTGCAAGTAATTCTCTCTTATTGTCTCTCTACCATGCAGCATGGTGTTTTGGCAGGGTTTTGTTGCTGATTTAAAATTTATGTACCACTATGTAATTATATTGAAATCCAGGTCCAAGAAATGCTTCTCACTGTTGAAGAATGTGACAGTGACTTGTGGGTCCCGGCTTCTCTGGGAATTCTTTCCATATTCTGGAACAAGATCCACAACAGCTCCATCTCATGTAGAAATTAGCTTAAAATTCCATTATGGTTAACGGTGACACAGTCTTCATATTGGAACTGTACGTAATCTTTTAAATAGGTTGAGCCCAGGTCATTGACTGCCTTGTGAATAAGGGCCAATACATCTTATAAGAAAATGATCAGAATCCCTGAAACTTACACCTGTCTATCACAGTATGTGATAGACCTTGTCCAATACACTGGATGAAAACGGTACAAGTTAAACCAAAAAACCACTGTGCTCCAGAGTGAACTCCCACAAAAGAATGATAGTGGACATAAACACCCTCTCATGAATGGGAGAACACTTTTCAGAGAACTACACCATCTCTGACTTCACAGTCCTTGTTCTCAAAGGTAACTTATACATTATACCTTCAGGAGAAAGGGCTGGGAACAGAAATTCATAACTTCAATGGGCATCAAACTGTAAGGACTTAAGAGAGACAGTAGGCTTATGGTTCACTGCAATTTCTCTCTCACCTCTCCCTCTGACAACTTCTCTTTGCTCCAGTGATGATAACTGCCTACCTTCAAGTGATTAAATTCAATAACATAATTAAATTAAACTAAAACAACTGTTTAAATTTTTACTTGGCTTGAACTATGACTGCTTCTGAGGCCTAATGAAAGATGCATGAAACTCAAAATTGTCTCTCCCCCAACTAGAAGTTGATCTAATAAAAGATATTCTTTCTTGCTCACTGGGCGCATCTACACAAGACACAATGCTGATATATGTTAACAAATTTCTTGGCTACTTTAAAGTTCCAAAATATATTATTTATGTGCAAGTCAAGCTAGGTAAAATTTTGTATAAACATGGTTAAGCATTTTCTGCTTCAAGAAGCAGAAGGTTTTCTCTGCAGTGACCTTTGCTTTGTTTATCCATTTCGACAGTCTAATTGATATAATTTATAGATTTTTCAATAAATCAGTGTGATATATTTTGCTCTCCCTCTCTCTCTCTCTCTCTCTCATTCTCTGTCTCAGGGACAACTAAGTGTCCCTAATAATATTCACAACTGAAAGATTTACTACTGTTAGTCTTGATTTGTTTCAAAGTGACAAGCTAGACAGAGACGTCTCACTTTTAATAAGTGAATATTATAATCAGCAAGCTGTTAAATACAGCTGGGTAAATACCATGCAAAACTATCTGGGAGCATTCATTCAAATAAAATGCAAATGTTATATTAGTGTCATTCACAATCTTTTATTCTTTTTCTATGAACATGTTTCAGAGCTGTTTTAGTCCAAGAATTATCTGCATAGAGTGAAAGTGTCACTAATACTTGTGCGACCATATCTTTTCACCATTTATTTGCCAGAAAGCATTCAGCTGACTAATTCAAAAGCTTTCATTTTCATAGTCAGCTGTTCAAGAAGCAAAAGTTAATCAAGAACCTTGAAGAGCAAATTATAAGCAGCAAATACTCAAAGTAGCAGCCTTGGTCAACAAATTGCAAGTAATCCATATGTTGACATAGTCACATAAACTCCTTGTATAATAAAATTGCAAAATAATGAAATGCATTTAGTAGACACAAGTAAAATTTGATCAAATAAATTATTTGCTGTGAATAGTTTGCCTAGCTCTGTAACTAAATTTAAAAACATGATTACTTAGACATGTAACTTGCTATCAGGTCATCTACCCAGTTTCCTTAGCTAAGTCATTCAGCTCTCAGTTCAGGCTTTCAAAACAGCTTTTATTCCTCTCAGAGAAACTTTACAACCATGATAAACAAGTCAGCCAAGCCAGGAAAAATAAAACAAGCCAAACCCCGCTGCCTGCCAGCCTGGCCTCACTCTTCCCTTGCATTCTGCTCCTGGAGTTCTTAACCCTCTTTGTGACTCCATCTTCATTCACTAGCCATCGGTTTTAGCTGGTTCTCAGCCTTCCAGTCAGGCAGCCTATCAAACCCCCTGCAGCTGGTTTTCCGCCCACTGAAGGCTGAGTACCTCCTTACAGCATCTAAATTACTTTCTTTGATAAAAATTCACATTTATAATAAACAATGCTTAACCACCATATCAAAAAAGAATATTTCCAAACCATTATAACTGTGTGTGGCCTCATCCTGTTATGCCCTCCACTTCTATCTACTTTCTTTTTTGTATAGTAATTTAAGAAACACAAAATAATTCTGCAAGACTATGAGCAGGGTGTATCACAGGTCAAGAGAATTTCCTTTGTGGCCTCCACAGAATCCATCAAATCTCACCCAGAAGGAACTATTTAGGGTAAGAAGCCACTTCATGCACTAGGACTGCCTATACTTAATAGTATAACCTACCACTAACAGCTACATACATTTTCCTCCTACTTAATTGAATAGATCATTCACAACTCTTCCAGTCTTCCTCTTTTAGCCAGCAAACTCCCCACCAACCCTGCTATTACACAGGAGGGAGAGTTTTTTAGAGGCTGGGCCAAAGCAGTGCAGTGAACATGCACAAAATCTAAATCACTCACTCTCAACACTCAGATGCAAAGCACCCCTCCTTAGACTCAAGGCACCCCTCAGAAAATGCCAGCTTTTAGTTTTCACTCCTTTTTTTAATACAGAAAAATAAGAGAGCTATTATTCTGTTGCAAGTACTCAGAAAGACCACAGCAGGTCAGAATAGTTTTAACACTATGGACTCCTATTTGAAATCAATGGGTTCTTCTTGTGAATCATTTTTGCACATGTACCAGTGCTAACACTTCATGACACCCATCAAAGGCTCTCAAGGCTGTTACACCTTGGTTAAGAATTAGTGATATAAGCAATACCTCAAAAATCACCGGGTTCCTGCCCAAGTGCAAGGCCTATATTCAGAAGCACACATAAAGCATGACAGATAAATACATTTTAATTAACATGACCATAAACTGTTCCCCACAGATATAGTACTATTCACACCGCTTAAGCAGTATAACATCCTGAACAGAATGGAGCACCTGGAGAGGGCAAGGAGAACAGGGACTCACGTGTCCACACTGCTCAGCTAAGGGCAGCTGCTAAGGGCTGTGTTATGTATTACACTTTAAGCTTCTTAAATGTTAATTGGTTTTAGTGTTAGTCACATTGTTAAGGCTAAAAATCTTTCCCGACTGTCCCCGACTTGCACAGCTTGACTTCCCACTTGAGGGCTGGAGAGCAGAGACCCGACTAGAAGCTACAATGTTGAGTTGCCGTTAGAGGGTGGCTGAGTCAGGACAGGCTTCTAACTCTGCTGTAAGTGGGGATGGGTTTGAGAGAGAGGCTGGTGGGGGTAGAAGTGATAGGCTGGAAGGGGGAGAGTTTAATGATGGGAACCAGGCAGTGAAATAGGAAGCGGAGAGGTAATGGGTGGAAATGACAGCTTCAGTTTGCGTGGTGAAATGAAGGAAGTCAGCCACTGAAGCCACTAAAGGATAAAATAAAAAGTAGTAAAAAACCCCCAAAAACTTAAAATGAAATAAGAGTAAGTAAAGTGTCATGGTTTAATAAATTTGGACTGGGATTGGGATGGGGTAGCCCCAGATCATGGGGATACTGCCCCTGGCCCAAGAGGGAAGTACCAGCTCAAGGGAACCCTGATCTGGCCCCCTATCTTGCTCCCCTCCTCTAGCCCTCCCTCCTGCACTTGTCTGTTCCCCTGCAAGCTGCCCAGCCAGGTCATATCCCCAGAGGCAGAAGAGGGAGTTAGCCTGGTGCCAGTATCACCTCCTAGGCAGTAGAGTTCAGGGTGTGGAAAGTTTGTCCACACAGAACAAGAGTGTGGGGGAAGGGGACACTGCATCCAAGGATGCTGAAAGACTGAAACTTGGGTGGCTTATCTCTGGGGAGTGGCCACACATTCATGGAGCACGAGTTGGGTAACATGGATCAGAGATAACCCACCCTGGGGTGTCATAACTTTAAAACACCTAAAGGGTGCTTAAAACTAGTTTACGTGTCTTAATGTGTAGACAGTCTAGGTCTTAAGAGCTCCCTGGGCCACCTAAAATTAATGTTCAACAAGGTCCTAGGTCAGCCAAGGCCATGTCTGCTGCTTTTTGGGAAAATGTGGTTGAGGTAACTCAGGTTCACATTTCAATTTGCTCAGTTCTTGCTTCACACAAAATGATTCTGGGAGCAACCACCAATCTATAGGTCCTCCTTACAATGTACACACAAAACATTGACAGTGATTAAGTCACAATTTCCAACAAAAAAGAGCTAGCAAGCTCAATGGACCTTGACAGCCACACAGACAGGCACCCAATTTTGAGGTGTTTTTCCTTCTCAGGAGCAACTGAATAATGGCAATTTGTATAGTAAGTGTTTGCTCAATATTGCCCTTCTTTTCATGAACAGAGACACATGCTTTAGCAAGCTCATTTGCTATATAGAGAAACTAAGATAACAGGGATGACATTGCAGAATAGAATCATAGAAAAGAAGGGTAGAAAGGGACCTCAGGAAGTCATCTAGTCCAAGCCCTGCTCAAGGCAGAATCATCCCTATCCAAACCATCCTACATACCTGCTTATCTAAGCTACTCCTAAAATGACACAAACAACCCTGTTGAACAAAAGCACATTGACCCAAAACACCAAGAACACCCTAGCCTGCAACAAGTAAAATAGAGGAACAAGGACACTGTCAATGTACCACTACAGGTAGAGTTGTTAAAACATATTCAGGAGATCCAAGGAAAAGGACCATGTTCCTGTTACAGAGGAAGGCAAAACCCCCTGCCACCAAAATTGATCTGACTGTGGGGTAAAATTTCTTCCTGATCCCAAATGTGGTAACTGGTCTGACTTTGAGTGAAGACCCAAGATCCTCTAACCAGGGACCTCCAGGTTGTAGTCCCAGCAGAAGCACTGGTACACCCCAGTTAAAATCTCCAGCCTTGGCTGCAACCAACACCCAATACTTTGAAGAAGGTGTGGGGAAAAAAAACAAAACCTGTGGCACCTGTAGCAACAGGAAGGAAAAAAATTCCTCCCAGGCCCATGTGGCAACCAGTAAAGCCTGGAAGCATGGGGAAAACCAAAACACCCACACTAATCACATTCATAAATGATGTTAATTTGAAAAAATTGTAAGTGTATTTAAGACAAAGACACAATGCCCAGAGAAACTAGCAGATCTGTCCAGCTTAGACACCTGCCAAACCTGCACACATAACTGGTGACAGCTAGAATGAGTGACTTGGTGTGTGAGTGAGAGATAGCCTATACAGCATGCTGGGGGAAGGTTAAGTGCTCTGACCAATAAACCAGAAACAAACTTGTCTCAGACAGCCGGAGCCGACTTGAGGTGATATATAAATTGCTCGGTCGTTTGGGCGGGCTGGTGAATGGAGAGGCAGACAAAGCGTATTGGTTGCAAAAAGCTTTACTTACGCCGCTAGTAGTCAGGACGCAGGTGGTCTGGTCGCTTAAACAACTACACGAGTTGCTCCAGCTGGCAAGGCTCAGGCCAGCGAATCCGTAAAAGGGTACGTCGAAGGATTGCGCTCGGCGACGGGGAGAAGAATCGATAGGTGATCAGGCTATCGATCAGCTCAGCCGCAAGTCAGGAATCTTCAAAGGCACTCTGCAGCGTGCTCAAAGTTCTCCGACTTGGGCGGAAGTCGCACAGAATTTTATATGGCTAGCAAGCCAATCACTAGCCGCCACGTAGGAATAATTTAGAACTGGACAATACCAGGACACAAATTTGAATGCGAATTGCGGGAACTCTCTTGCACCGGGGTTTTCTGTTGCAGCAGCAGCAGAAAGCTTTTGCTGTGCACAGAGACTCTCATGTGGCGGGAAAATTCCATCGTGCCGAGGCACTAAAATAATTGGGTTGTGACAAAACTGTTAGTTCATACCCTTATGTTAAGGAAAGAAAACTTGAATTCAACCATTTCATATATAACACAACTGAGAACGTGCAAAGCCACATGAAGGTGGCATTGGACAGAAAAGCCAGGTATCTCACAAGACAGACCTAAATATCATCCTGTTCACCATATTGTGTTTCAGACAAAGGACACCATATTAAGTGCTTGGTTAGACTGCCTCTAAACATTACAGCACATTCTGCTCGGAGGACCCAGGCATCCACATACATACTAGGCCTGTGTGAAGCGGCTAGTATTCACTTCAGATTTGAATTTGGCCGATTCGGGGAACAGTGATTCGATTCGGTGATTCGAATCGCTGTCCTGATTCATTTTGGCCAAATCTCCAAATAAGCCAGGCCAGGCCAGGCCCATCCCCCACCCCTCTCCCAGCCCAGCAATGGCTGCCCCAGCTCCTAGCTCTTGTTAAAAAAAGCCCCAACTCACTGGGTGCTGCTGGGCAGGGGGGTGATCCCTGCTGCCCCCCAGTGCCCCACACTGCATGGAGGGCTCTGCATGAACCCCACAACCCCTCCTTGCTCCCCCAGCCCCCCCATGGGTGCCCCGTCCAGGCCAGCTCTGGCCCTTTAAGAAAAAAAAAGCTGAGAAAAGCCCCAGGACTCTCTGCTCCTGCAGTGGCCTTGGGGCTTTGGGGGGCTCATGCAGGCATGGGGCAGTGGGGATTGCCCCCAGCCGGCAGGAGCAGTAAGTGTGGGTTTTTTATGGCTGCCGAATCAGGCCATATCTCCTGATAAATCAAATCGCCACCTGAAGCTTCGCACAGCCCTAATACATACTACTCTATTCTGTCTCTCAAAATAGTTGCGTAAACTACTGTGTTGGATTTGTTTGTATGTTTTGTGTCCCTTTCTATACTACATCTGGAGAACAGCAGCTTGATTCTATTACTAGTTATTGCTATAGCTATAGCTCAAATGGCAGAGATGTATGCTTTTGTTTTTAAAAGTTTCAGGTTCAAACTCTGCCTGCTGACCTACTTACATAAATAGTGTATAATAATATAATTAGAGGTTGTACCATTATTCACTTGCATAAAGAGGGTAAGCTAAAGCTGTACGGATGACTTTAACTGTGACATTTCTTAACTTTTGCATGCTTGACTTTGCCATCTGATTATTCCCTTTTTTTTTTTTTTTTTTTTAAATACACACCAGCAGTTTTGGTGTAATATAGATCTCATCCTGGGCAAGGTCTCTGGAATAATTACTTGACTAAATGATTTATACTGCAAAAAATGTTGCATTTAGAAGTAGATTTGGATGTTGGGTTAATATTATAGTAGTTAATACAGTCACATTAATTATTTGCATTTTGGTTAATGGAAGCTGCCCCTTTAAAAATGGATCATAGCACCTGATTACAGAGCATGTTCGCAGGGAACTAAAAGCAGTGTCTGGGAAATTTTGCCAGCATTTCAAAAAGAGTAACAGAACTCCAGAAAGGCCTTAGATAATTCTCTTAAAACCAGAGACTTTCAGACTGTGTTCTTTAGATCTTTTGGGAATTATGGTGAGATAGGTGTTCCCATGGTGCTGGCCCTCTTCCTAGTTACCACTGTCATGGGATCAGAGGGAAGGTTCTTTCCTGAACTGATAACTGGTTAAAACACGCAAAACAAAAGGCAGGACAAAATGGTCATTTTTCACCCTGGAAGCAAGAAAACAGCAGGGTCCCCCAGAGATCAGTGCTGGAATCTAAAGTGGTCCAACCTGTTAAAAATGATCAGGCAAAGGGAGTAAACAGCAAAAGGTCTAAGACTACAGACGATTAAAAAAAAAATCCAAGTCAAACCCAAAAGGTGACGATAAAAAATTACAGAAAATCTCACAAAACTAAGTGATAGATTAAATTTAACACTGATAAGTGCAAAGTGCAAAAATAATCCTTGTACATACAGTTATGGCATTGTATTAGCTCTTACCACTCGGGTAAGAGATCTTGAAATAACTGGGGAGAATTCGAGAAATATTGGTTCAATGTGTAGTCAAGGCAAATAAAATATTAGGTATGATTAGAACTGGAACGGAAAATACAACAGAAAACATTATGCCACTGTATAAATCCATGGTGCACTTATATCTTGAACATTATGTACAGTTCAGGTTGCTCCATTTAAAAAAAAGAATGGAAAAACTAGAAAAGGTGCACAGGGCAACAAAGATGATCAAGGGCACAGAACAGCTCCCATACAAGGAATGACTCCAGCTTGGAAAAGAGGCAACTGGGGAGGGATATGATAGAGGTTTAAAAATCATCAGTAGTTTGAAAAAGTGACTAGGGAACTGCTATTTACTATTTCCCATAATACAAGAATGAGGGAATATCAGATAAATTAGCAGGGAATAGATTTATATAACAAAAGGATTTTTTTTTTAAACACACAGCATAAATTAACACATGGAACTCATTGCCACAGGATACTGGGGAGGTCAAATGGGTCCAAAAAGAAACTAGACAAATTAGTAGTGTATATGTCCATCAGGGCCTACTAAACACAATAGTTATGGATGTAACCTATTGTTTTTGACTGGGAAGGTATGACAGGGGATAAATCACTCTACACGCGCCCTACTTACGCTCTTATGTCTAAAGTATCCGCTATTTGTCACTGTTGCAGACAGGATATTGCATATTTTTGAAATAGTAAAAAGGTTGTTTTGGTTGTTCTGACCATTTCTTAGAACTATATAGTTCACACTGATGTTACTATCACAGATATATGCAATTCTTTTTTTCCATAAGCACACTGTTAAAAGAATTCATCTGAAATGTCAACTGTGCATGCAAAATGCACAATTTTCAAGAATCTGAAATTCAATCAAAGGAAAACCCATTTATTTTAGAACAAGTTTGTCCTGCTTAATGTGGTTTCTATGAAAACTGTGATTTAGCAAACTGCAGTCATTTCAACAGCCCACATATAAAGTCAAAAAACATCGAATGGCAAAATATTTCTCTCCTCTGTTTATACTCAGACTTGTCAAAAAAGGCATGGAAAAGTTCAGCTCAAAAGGTTGAAGTCTCAGAAAATTATCACCACCTGAGAGCAGGACTTTGAAATAGAAGTTGGTTATTATTGCTAAAAACAGAATTGGAAAGCAAGTGCTTATTATAATTAAGCTGTATTCTCTCAGAGATTTAGAGTCATGATTAACTGTAAAGCCTAACGGGCATAGCTACACGAGACATTTACTGCAAAGTAGACTAATTAGCTCCACAGTAAATGTCTCTTGTCTGTATATGTGGCCCTATTAGGCCGCAGGAAACAAATTAACTCCGCAGGAGGGTAGTACTTGTAAGCACAAGTAAGTACTACCCTGCTACAGAGTGTTTTTTATGCGCAGCAGTGCATGTATAGATGCTGACTCAGGTGGCTGGGACATGAGGGTGCTTCAGTACAGGGGCTGCCTGCCAGTTAGCCATGCACTGGAGCACCCTTGTGTGCCAGCCATTCTCTCCGCAACACATTGAGCTGAGTTGGAGCAGCCCTGGGCAGGCAGGCTGACCCCCAGGGCCCTCTGCCAGCCAGGGCTTCTCTGACCCAGCTCAATACGCTGCCGACCTGGGAGTACATTCAAACAGAGTGCCTAGGAGCAATAAACTCTGGTGCAATGTGCCAGAGTTTACTGCTGCATGTGAATAGCACATGTAGGTGTGCCCAATAAAAACAGAATTAATCTGATATAATATGAAAATGTTAAGCCCGTGGAAGCAGACCACTAACTTCTGTACAAGTAATCAATTATGAAAGCAAATTGACCATCTGATAATCGACTGTTGAGCAGCTTTAGTATTCTGATTCACTTACCTTCTTGTAAAAGCTCAACTTTATAAATCAATTTAACGTAGAAGTCAATGTACTGTAACTTTCTGATTATGCTGGAATAAGCATCAAGAAGTACTGCGTAAATTGAACCTTGAGGCAATGAAGCAAAGTGAATTGTCTAATTATGTCCAGAAAATTATTCACTCTAAGCATTCTTGTTTCACGAATGTGTCAAAATATCTTCATGAACAGCATCAAAGCAGGAGTGATGTTTAACTCTGAGTAATCTAAATGAATCTGGAAATGTCATTATCACTACCAGCACAAATTGATGCACTAAGTAAAGGCATCTTCAATCCACAAAACTGTACCAGTATAAGGTACACAAAGGATCCTCATGTCACATTGACAAACTGAGAAGGATGATGGCTGAACTTATTTGGTGCATCTAAATCAAAGATGAGCAATTATTTCAGCTGGTGAACCACTTAACAAATTTTGGTGAGCTGTCAAGGGCAGCACATATAAATAATTCAGAAGATATAATTCTAACAAATTATAGATAAAAACAAATCATATACTAAAAAACAAACATCTACTGTAACATATTTAATTGTATTTCTAAAAATAATTTTTGTCCTGATTTATGTTTTTTGAGTACAGATGATTACATAATAGCGCAAAATAAAGTCTTACTCTTGTATATTGTGTGTGTGGGTGTGTGGGGGGGGGGATATATGAGGGATTGGGGGGTATGTGTGGGGGAATGAGTGTGTGGGGATGCTGGGGGCGGGGGTGTGCGCAGAGTGGCCACACACTAGGTCCTGGGAGCTGGCTAGGGGGAGGGGGAGGAAGGGGAGCAGGGGGCACATGCAACAAAGCTTGCCCAGGCAGTACAGTGCAGGTGCAGCCTGCCCCCACCCCTGTCTGGCCCATGGCTGCCCCCAGGGTGCTCCAAATGGGACTAAGTCCCTATTGGGGCAGCCTGCACATGCTCCTGCACATACCTGCCCCTTTCCCATTGACAGCACTGCCCTGGCCCCAGCTCTGGCCCCAGCTCTGGCCCCAGCCAATGTGCACAGCAGCTTCCCAGTGGGGATGCTCTTGCTGCTGCTGCAGCCAACCAGGGTACTGCTCAGCTCCCCATCCCTCCCATGGCTCCTCCTCCTGTTCCGGCTGCACCACTCCAGGCAGCAAGTCGCACAGGTAGCATGAGGATGTGCACCACAGGCACCACAAATCCCTCCAGGTGCAGGAGAGCTGCAACCGGGTGGCTCCTGCCCCAGCACACGGGGCTCTAGTTTTCACCCACTCAGCTGTCTGCAGGTGGCAGCTGCTCATTGCACTGGGTGGGTGGAGTGGGTAGAAGGCAGCCAGGAGCTGGAGCTGGAGTGGGTGCAGGCGGAAGCATGGCACAGGCTGCTCTGGGCAAGAGTGCCGCTCTGCCCCATGTGGAGTGCTGCAGGGGCAGCTGCAGGCCAGAGTCAATCAATTGGCGGGCTGGAACTAGTCTGCTGGTATTTTGCCCGCCCCTGATCTAGATGATAAATTAAACATTTCCTTATTCTTCACAGTGTAAACACCATCCTCCGAATATTTTTGCTGTACCAAAAGATGTATTCTGTAATTAACAGCAAGATACCAAAAAGAGCATTTAATCCAGGCTATCCAGATATTTTATTGGTTTTATTAAGCAAGCATGGAGCTGCCTGAATCATTAACTAGTTTTTTTACAGCATAAAGTTGCTTTTTAGTTAGGATATGAATAATTCCTCACACAAGAAAATAATGCTCAAATATCTTTTATTACCAGGGGAAGGATGATTCTAGTAGGTTTCTGGTTAAACACTTTTTGAAATAAGAAAGGACAGAAGGGCAATAGCAACCTTGAATAGACAGAAAGGCAATAATAACCTGTGATCTATTACTTCTGTGGTAATTAAAATTTAGTTGAGTTATTTGGGAATTTTATTCTTATCCCAGAAAAAAAAAAAAGCAAGTAGTGCCATTTCCACATATGTCAATGAAGGCTTCTGGATACTTAGCACTTTTAAGAATCAGTCTATTACTTTAGGCATCTAAATGTTGGACTTAGGAGCCTACATTTTTTTTTAACATTTTGGCCTTGCAGGTCATTTAATGTGGAAGGAGAGTGCCAGACAACTATGCAGGAACTCTTAGGGGTACAGTCTCAGCCAGCAAAGAACTGTTTGCGTTTAAGAAGTTAAATTAAAATTGAAATTATGGAAAATGGAAGAGAAATATCACTGTAAAACAGAGTAAGAAAGTTTCTATGAAAATGGAAACAAGATCACAAAAATGGATGCACATGCTGTTATAAAATGTGTACATATTTAAATAAGCTTCAGATGTATTATGCTCTGAAGGTCTTGGTGTGATGGTCGCATAGATCTCTTGCACCTACACCATGATCCAGAGGACCAATGGTTGCCTACAAGATGTAGTAAATCAAAAATCATTCATACCACATTATTTATTAAAAGTTTTAAAAGATTTTTTCAGAAGTTTTCAATATATTTTTCTTATTACATATGCAGTTATCAGATTTTCAGGGTCACTCATGGTTAAGGGTTTACAGGCCAATCCCTTTGAGGAGAGAGTAAGGGACCTGGACCTCTTCAGCGTCCACAAGAGAAGGCCGAGAGGTGATCTTGTGGCTGCCTACAAATTCATTAGGGGATGCAGCAAGGTATCGGAGATGCTCTGTTCACCAGGGCGCTTCTTGGGTAAGGAACAATGGTCACAATCTGACAGAGTAGATTTAGGCTAGACATAAAGAAAAACTTCTTCATGGTGGGGGTGGCCAAAATTTGGAATGGGCTTCCAAGGGAGGGGGTGCCCTCCCCTACCTTGGGGGTCTTTAAGAGAAGGCTGGATAGGCATCTGGCTGGGGTCATCTGACCGCAGCACTCTTTTGTACCTAGGCAGGGGGTCGGACTCGATCTGTTGAGGTCCCTTCTGACCCTAGCATCTATGAGTCTATGAGTTCAGGATCCTGATGAAAGGAAGAAAACAGAACAGAATATGGAACCTGAACTTCAGAAAAACAGATTTTGACTCCTTCAAAAAACTAACTGGCAGGATCCCTTAGGAGGCCAGTCTGAGGGGGAAAGGAGCCCAGGATAGCTGCTTGTATTTTAAAGAAACATTACTGAGGGCACAGGAACAAACCATCCTGATGTGCAGGAAGAATAGCAAATATGGCAGGCAACCAGCTTGGTTTAATACAGAACTCTTTGGTGAGCTTAAACACAAAAAGGAAGCTTCCAGGAAGTGAAAGCTTGGACAGATGACTAGGGAGGAGTATAAGAATATTGCTCAGGCATGCAGGGATGAAGTCAGGAAGACCAAAGCACAATTGGAAAAAACAGTGGTGTATCAACTATGTTAGGTGCCTCTTAGTCACAACATAGAGTTCAAGATAGTTCAACCAATAAAACCCTCGATGACTTGGAATCTCATTGCCTAACATACCTCCCATGTCTCAGAGTGGTAACTACTGTTAGTTTTCCTCAACCCTGGGAAGTACTTCCTATTTTGATCCACCAAAATCCAAATATGCTACCCTTCTGAAGTTGGTGTAAAAAACTAATTTCTTTCCTTAACCATGTGGGGCAGACTGATTTAATGATTTACAGTTATTAAATATGAAGTTATGATTATTATTATTGTGCCAGGCAAGTACTATATAAAATTGCTTCAATAGTACTGAGAGCATGTAAATCTTTAATATAAATACTTTATAATAAATTGAAATGAAAACATATTCAGCATACACAGTGTCCTAATTTTAAAAAAGAAAGTATTTTGGATGCCTCAGTTGTGAGTGTCTGCTAATTATCATTAATTACCAAATACCTACCCTTCTGGAAAAAAAAGCCCCGGTGAAGCATCAAGGTCAGGCACTCACAAATAAGAGCGACATCCAAGAATCCTTAGTCATTCTGAAAGTTTAAACCAGTAGATCTGCAATTTCCACTGCTGCTAATCATTGTCTTTCATAAGAACCGCTATGCAACAAAAAAAATCTCTTTATTCCCTAAAGCTATAATAAAATGCTATTGATACTACAATTGTAACTATTCTATTACACAGATTAAAAAACCTTCAGATCCCTTGCGGACAGACACCATGGTAAATGAATGATGCAGATACTGCCAGGTGAGTGACAGATTACAAGATTTTGCCTGACCTCCCGGAATTACTGAATACAATTCTATAGTCATCCAAATTGCAGATATCCCTTATAAGTTCTTTACAATTTCTGCCCTGAATTTTCTCTGTGTTAAGAATGCTGAATGCTGACTAACTTCTAGCAAAAGCTTGAAAACATATTTTACAAATTAGTTTAACTGGATACATTTTATTTTCCAGGGCTTTCTAAAAAGCATGCATGTGCTGGGGAGAAGTCAATAGGGTATTATTTTTCCCCAGAGGAAGGCAGTCCTAACTCAGTAAATCTGAAGTTATGCCAAACAGCTAGGGAGACAAAATAACAATCTATGCAGGAACACATCTGAGAAAGAATAATCATTTGCCTCACAATGGCTGGTTCTCTGACGTGTGTTGTCCACACATATTGCAATCTATGTGCACATGCACCCCATGCGTGGGAGATAAAATTACAGCGTCCATTTAAGCCAAATCTCCTTGGAGACCTCATGATGCATACCTGGTAAGGCTTGTGCCTTGGGCAGCTACAGGCTCTGACTAATGTCCAGGTCCTTGCTGTAACTCATAGTCCTCCACAGGAGGGGCTAACCTCGGTTGTGGGGGGTTCATAGACGTTAGGGCTGGAAGGGCAAGATCATCAGGTCCAGCCCCCTGCCCAAAGGACAGGAAGTCATCTGGGGTCAGATCACCCCAGCAAGGTGAGCATCCAGGCATTCCTTGAATGTATCCAGAGTAGGTGCTTGCACCACTTCTGGGGGGGTCTATTCCAGACTCCGGAGACTCAGACGGTAAAGACCTTTTTCCTTATGTCCAGTCTAAAATGGTCTTCCAGCAATTTGCAACCATTAGACCTTGTCTTCCTTTGGGATGCCCTGGTGAACAGACGTACTCCCAGTTCCTGATGCACCCCCCATTATATACTTATAGGCTGCCACCAAGGCCCCCTGAGCTTTCACTTCTCCAGGCTGAAGAGTCCCATGCCTCTCAGCCTCTTCTCATAAGGCCTGCTCTCTTGCTCCTCTCAATCATGTGTGGCTTTCCTCTGGACTCTCTCAAGCTTCTCCACATCCTTTCTAAAGCGCGGAGCCCAGAACCAGATGCAGTACTCCAGCTGCGGTCTCATCAAGGCTGAGTAAAGCAGGAGGATGACATCTTGGGTCTTGCTTGAGATGCATCAATAGATGCAAGCCAGGGTTTTATCTGCTTTGCCGGCTGTGGCATTGCATTAGTGGCTCATTCATTTTTGTGATCAATCATGACCCCCAAGTCTCTTTCAGTTGTTGTGCTAGTGAGTGCAGTGCCAAGCCTATAAGTATGAGAGGTGGAGCACCCTGCATTTCTCCGTGTTGAATGTCATCAGGTTTTGATCTGCCCGCCTTGTGAGCCTGTCCAGGTTGGCCTGAATTCCCAGCCTATCTTCTAGCACGACCACATTTCCCCATAATTTGGTGTCATCTGCAAACTTAGCCAGTCCACTTCTGACACCTGAATCCAGAACATTTATAAATATAATAAAGAGTACTGGTCTGAGTATTGAACGCTGGGGGACACCACTGGTTACCATGCACTATGCTGACTTGGTTCCATTGACTATCACTCTCTGGGTCCGACCACAGAGCCAGTTCCCCAGCCGTCAGACCGTAAGGTTGTCGAGGCTGCAGTTCCCCGATTTTAGCACGAGGACATCATGGGAGACCAAGTCAAAGGCTTTTTTGAAATCTAAGTATATGACATCAACCTCTTCTCCCTTGTCCAGGTAATGCATCACCTGGTCATAGAAGGAAATGAGGTTGGTCAGGCAAGACCTACCTGCAATGAAGCCATGTTGACTCTCTCTCTCAGAATATTGCCTTCTCATTAGCCTGTTGTTGATGGATTCTTTGATATTTTTTTCCAAGATCTTTCCAGGGATTGAGGTCAGACTGATTGGCCTGCAGTTCCCTGGATCTTCCTTCCTTCCTTTCTTGAAGATAGGTACCACATTGGCCCTCTTCCAATCATCTGGAACCTCTCCTGAGCACCATCAGTTCTCAAATATCCTCGCCATTGGTCATGAGATGATGTCAGCCAATTCTTTTAGCATTCTTGGGTGCATTGCATCTGGGCCAGCTGACTTGGGGATGTCCAGCCTCTCAAGGTGTTCCCTCACAAGATCTTTGCCAATTTTAGGTGTATGATCTCCCTAACCCTGGTAATCCTGTGTCCTGTCAGGCAGGGTGATCCCCTTGGGATGGTGGAAAACTGATGCAAAGTAATCATTGAGGAGATTAGCTTTTTCCTGGGTGTCGGTTGTCAGCTGCCCCATTTGGCTCAGCAGGGGTCCAATGTTGCCCTTGTTTTTTTTCCAACCTCCCATGTATCTGAAGAAGGACTTCTTATTGTCCTTTTTATTGTCCTTGGTGGTGGGTGCTCCAATCCACCCACCCCATCCTCCACCACAGGCCGAGCAAGTCCCAGATTTTCCCTCCCATTCTGAAGATAGCACCGGCACCCTGCTCCCAGCATGCGCTGACAGACATTAATGAAGGCACTCTGCTTTGAAGATTGTTGTGTGATCAGGCACTTTTAAAGCACTCTGCAGCCATGTACTTCTGTATGTGCGGGCCGGGAGCGACCCGAGCCCTTTTCCACGCTGCACGCGGGCTGTGGCCAGCAGCCGGGCACGCCGGGTCGGAGAGGGAAGGCCGTCGAGCTGGAATTAGGCACAGATGCGTAGCGGTAGTTTAAAAGATTGTTTACTTACACCGAGATGGCAGTGGTGTAGGCTGAAAACTTGCTTAAGTTGCGGTTACAGACAGGAAAGAAGAGAGGCGGACAAGAGTTCTAGACTCGTGAACTCTAGCCCAATCCGGCTGAAGGCTCTGAACACGCGAGCCCGTCGTGTCAGCCGAAGAAAGTACTCGTCCGGAAGAGCTCTGAATAAACTCACACGAAGTTTGCTAGGCTCCGTGGGTCCTTCTGCTCACTCATTCACACGAAGTTTTCTAGACTCCGTGGGTCCAGTTCTTTTGCGCGTGGCAAGGGATACATCTGGATTGCGCTCGGCAACGGGGAGAGGCTAGAGGTTGATCAGACCTCTACTGCCTGCTTTAAATGCACTGGGTCCGTAAGGATCCGCAGCGCTTAGAGATCTTCACACAGCGTGAAGTCTCCTCCTCCCTTGTTCATGGAGTCCTCCAACTTGGGCGGAAACCACTCAAGCCTTTTATACGGCTAGCAAGCCAATCACCAGCCGCCACGTGTGAATAATTTAGAACTGGCCAATAATGGGACTCGAATTAGCATACAAATGGCGGGAACTCTTTGCAACGAGCATTTCTGTGCTGCAACAAAGAAATGCACCCTGCAAAGAAAGCTTCAAATTGGCGGGAAATTCTCCCTTGCACCGGGGTTCTCTTTTGCAGCAGAAAACTCCACCATGCAAGGAAGCTGTAATTTAGCGGGGACAATTTAGCAGTGCCGAAGCACACACAAACAAAAATCACACCCTTTGGGTTGTGACACTGTAAAGGCATGGATGTATAGCACTTTCAAGGGGGCAATCATGTGACAAATGTAACTTCTGTCTGCACCCGGAAACTCGAAGCTCCCAAGCATTAACAGGCTCCAGCTGCACAGAGTGGGGAAAGGTAGGGAAAATTCCGGCCAAAGAATTAAGTCTCTCACCTGTGCCCCCATCAGGTGCCACCAAATCCCATGATGAGCGACAATATAAAACACTTACTTCCACAGCAGACGCACAAAGCACAAGCAAAAAAGTTAACTCCTTGGCTGTGGTACTTCCCCCATTCTCCACAGCAATAATCCATAGTAATCAGAGTCTTGAGCCCCCATGCATCCTTTCCAGCCCTCTCTGCCTCTGTTCAGATGTGCCCCTCTTAGTGCCCAGGGCTTGGGTCCCCACTCCTAGTTATATTATTACTCCTGATCACTGTGGCCAAGGGTGTAAGAGGCAGGACAACCTCAGTAGCTTCTCAGTTCCTTCATCAAAAAGGAATGTCACAGAGGTTACAGAGGCAAATGTATCTCATTGAATCAAAGTGACTGTAAGATAGTATATTTTGCTCTTCAAGTGATTGTCAGCAGTTTTTCACTCATGCTGACTTAACAAACAGTATCTCTTATTTTCCTTTGAATAAGAGGAATCTTTAAACATCAAAGGACTACCTTACTGAAATGTGATCTATCAGCTTGCACCAAGATTCATAACATGGTTTAAATATGACGTGAACTCCATGTCACAATCAATGCAATATTGTTCAGAATGGTGGTAGATGCTGTCTGGGTTCAACTCAAATGAAACCTAATGAGTCAGGGTGCAAGGGCAATTTGCTAATAAATAGGAAGTACATAGATAGCCCAAACACTCCTTCAGATAGTCTCTGTAAGGATGTATTACCCTCTCTTCTACCGCATGAATACAATCACAAATCTCAGTAATGCCCTAATTAATGTAATCCAAAGGACAGACATCTATACGCTCTCTATAGCATCTTAGGGCTATATTAAACCAGCCAACATTATACTGAGATCTCAGGGAAGAGAGGACACTTAGAGTGGTGGAAAAACATTCAGAATTTTTGCCATGGTGGGGTGAGAACATATCATACACCACAACCAGATCTTTAGTGGCAAGAAAGGCATCTGTGAAGAATTGTGACTTCCCAATTCTTCAGAAGCAAAAATGCAGACTTATGCTGTCATGGTATGAAGGGGTTGAAGAGTACTCTTTATGTAAAATAGTCTGGAAGACTGAGAGCCAGAGGAACTTCTTGTGGTTCTTGGAGAGATCTCTACTAAACCAGTCAGGCAGGGTGTTTTTAAACCCTGGAAGAAAGAGGACTATTGTGGTAATGTGATATCAGATCCTACAGCTATATAGGTATATGGCTTCCTGCCACAAAGATAATGAACCGGCTCCTCCTCTCCTGTTGATGTAATGGATTGCTGTGCCACTATCAGTAAGCATTTGTACCCTGAGGCCTCAAAGGAGAGGTAGTAATGTCTTGCATGCTAAACAAACTATTCTGAATTCTAGCATCCTGAAGTAGAGAAAGGCTTCATGAAACTATCATATCCTTTGCACCTGTAGCTGATTTAGGTACACTACACATGTTTGAGTAGGGCAGGGGTGGGCAAAATATGGCCCACAGCTGCTCCTCCGAAAGAGAATTGTAACCAGCCCGCAGCTGCCCTAGCATTCAGTACCTCTCACTCTTCTCCCTTTCCCACACCAGCCAGCTAGCGCAGCAGCAGCTGCCACTTTCCTCCCCTCCCCGCCCCCCTCCACCCTGCACCCCCTCCACCCCCAATATAAGCTCCAAGGCAGAAGGCACTGAGCTCCTGGCCAGACTTCTGCCCAACAAGGTTGTCTGCACACCACCCCAACCCTGGGCCCAGCGAGTCAAAGCTCAAGTAAGGTTCTCCCCACTGGCAGGGGAGGGGATGCAGGAGGAAGAGGGCCAGGAGCTGCAGGTTATCCGGGTTCTGCTGAGCCAGGGCCTGGTAGGGGCGCGGGTGTAGCATGAGATTGAGTTATGCTAAAGCTGTGAGCAAAACTAGGCTCAAGACAGTAGCAGGATGCTGTAAATTAAGTCTTGAGTTGGCAACTACAGTAATTTCTATGCACCTTCTCACCTTCTGTTTAAAATCTATATATGGTAAAGAGTACAAATGTGAATGTTGGTTGGTGTCAGTGAATGAGGAACAAGGAAAGCAAGGGATAAAAGGAAGAAGAGAGAAAGAGAGAGAGACAGAGAGAGAGAGAGAGAGAGAGAGAGAGAGAGAGTGTGTGTGTGTGTGTGTGTGTGTGTGTTTGGCGATACTGGAAAGAGACATGGCTGCCGAGTTTCCTGCCTCTTGAAACTGGGTCAGAAGATGCCTAGGAACACCATGCACCTGGTGAAGGATCTGAGTACCAGTGCTAACCAAAGACCATCACTGTGAAGCTGGTCCTGCCTGTTAGGTCATATGTGCAGTTATTTTTTCTGTACAGTCTTGGGGTTATTAATAAAGCTTAATACCATATTGGACAAGTTGCCGTGTCAATCCTGTTGTGCCCTGGTAAAGAATCATGCTGGTAACAGTGGGCACCAGTGCCACGCTTTGTTCCTGTGCATCACTTTGGGCTGCACCACATGGGTGCAGCTGGAGTGGCTGACAGCTTCTATTCCACGCCGAGTCCCTGGCAAATGGCCAGGTCAAGCACGAGCCGTATGCACCCACAGGCCTGAAGCGGCATGTGGGAAAACAACATAGCACCAGCCTGGCAGTATGCCAAGGACTCAGGCTGGGGGAGAGGGTACATGAAGAAGTGGGGAGCACAGCATGACACTTACCTCGCCAAGTCTGGACATCTCACAGCTCCCAGCCCCCTTATCACTGATCCCCCTCCCTTGCCCTGAGTCCCTGGCATGCTGTCAGGGCAGTGTCATGCTGTGTTCCCACTGGCTGGGCCAGGCCAGTGCCACACTGTATTCCCATGCAGTGGCTCAAGCCACATGGGTGCAGCTGGTGCAGCTCCTGCCCAACTCAGCCGCGTACTGGGGACTTGGGACCAGGGAGGGGGTGCAGGTAGAAGGGGGCTGGGGGGTCACGGGTCATCCATGCTCGGCCGAGCTGGTGCCACGCTCGGTTTCCTCACTTCTCCCTGCATCCCTTCCTCCACCCCAAGTCCCTGACATTTGGCTAGGCCAGGCAAAAGCCATACCAGCTGAACCCATATGGCCCAAGCCAGCATGTAAGAATACAGCGCATCACCAGCCTGGCCATGTTCTAGGGACTTAGGCTGACAGATGAGGTGCAGGGAGAAGGAGGCAACAAAGGTTAGATTCCCCTAACGTTTGTTCTCTCTGCCCCAAGGATGGGCAATTATTTGGGCTGGAGGGCCACTTAGGGAGTTTGAGTGAGCTGCTGTGGCAGGGGTGGGTGCTTACCTGGCCCACGACAGCTTACCCAAACTCCCTGAGTGCCCTGCTAGCCCAAATAATTGCACACCCCTGGAGCAGAGGCATTTAAATTAACCTTTCTTGGAAGGGAAATGGAGGCTGGAACTCTACTGCACACTTGTTTCTATTCTGCCTACTAATCTAGTGATGAAAACACTCCCTTGGGGAGGGCTGCCTCCTTGCTTATGCTGTGTTGGACAGATGCATTCATTCACTGCAAGAGTGCTTGAAATGTAAGTGAAGTCTCACACATTGACTGTAAAGTATATGCATCTCACCATGCCTCTAGAGGCTTCAAAGAGTTTTTCACATGTGTTACGGGTAGGGACCTACCCAATTTGGGGAAGCTGCCCCTGAACTTCACAGGCAGAGTGCAGCAGGACGCCACTCTTCTGATTGGCTGAGGGGCACCAGTGGCCCCACCCCTCACCTTTGATTGGCTGCAAGGCCTGCCTGTCATATGGCCCTGCCCCTCGCCACTGACTGAAGGAGAAGTGTGGGGCCACACAACAGGAAACCCTTGAAGCCAATCAGCAGTGGGGGAAGGGGTGGTAGCCATTTTGCCGGCAGCCCTTCAAGCAGGGAGACCTTCCTCCCCTGCCCTGGTGGGCTACTGTCACACCCCGTGGACTGCTGACTCCCTCTGGGGAGCGAGCATTTTCTTTTCAGTATGTTTTCCTTCCCAGATTTCACAGGCATGCCAAATTTCACAGGCAATGCCAGATTTCATGAAATCCATGAAATCACTATTTTTTTGGTAGGTCCCTAGTTATAGGACATGCTTGGAGCTACCAGATGTCTGTCATCCAAAATCTCTGTTGAAGTGAATGCGCTTTTTCTGGTTTGGAATCTACCAATAACCCTGATTATTTGCTTTAAGGTTAGGTTACGTTAGTCTTTGTTGATTCTGAGATCCAGAGCGGTAAAGAGATCTGCAGTCTCCAGCCCTCTGCAAGGATGCTCAGTGAATTACTCTGTCATCCAGATATGGATATACCTGACTTCTGTCTTTAAGTGTGCTGCCCCTACAGTTAGAACATTGGCAAATACCTTTAGTACTGCCAGGGGGCCAAACTCTATGCTGGTAGTAAGAAATATTCCTATGAGGAAGCAGAAATAATTTAATTCTCCCAGCCTACAGAAAGTATGAAAGAAAAATCCAGGAGGGGTCTCCATCTTCCTTTTTGGAGACAGAATCAAGAAGCAGTGGAAGCTGCAACCTTTCCCTTTGAATTCTTGAGATACTTCTTCCATTTCACACATGTAAAGGAGAGACAACATCTTGTCTTAAAAGTAACTTCTTGTCTTAGAAGTATCTTATGAGAAAGATCCCTGATAAAGGACACTGAGGAAGGAGCTGGGATAGCTTGAATCTGAATGAAGTACCCCTTGTTCACTACTCCAAGAATTCATCAGTCTGAAGTAATCATAAACAAAACGTCTCTGAAATAAAAACATTTCTCCATACAATTCTGGTCAGCCATCTTTAGAAAAGATTAACTCAAATTGGAACAAATGCAGAGAAGGGCCATTAAAATGATCAGAGGAATGTCAATCCTATCTTATGGTTGTTAGGTCTTCCATGGCATAAGCTTGGCCCAAACAGACACTGCTGTTCCAAAAGAAACTGATGTTGCACACCCAGAACATGTAGACGTAAGGTGGAAATTATGTGGACACTCAATTAGAAGAAAAATCTATGGTCCTTCTTAGGATACAACAATTGTTCAGGCCTCCATTCTGGCCACTTACTATTGAAAAGTACATGGGGGAGTGGGAACATATTTGGCCATAATTTGCATTGTTTGTTTGTACAAAATGAGTTTCCAGGTAGTTTCTCTGCTTGAGCTGTTCTGAATCCAGTTCCACCATCCCCAGTGACCACTGCCATATTTTTACTTATTTTGTCAACAGGAATTTAATATTTGTGGCTGGTTGTCCCCTGTAAGGGGTTTCAGGTTAAGTACCCCAAAACAGATGTACCCCTGTGATTAGGTGCCAAAGTACTAAAATGATAATAAGTCACTGCAAACATTTAGGACAACATTAATCTCGGGAATTATATAGAAATATACACAACCCTACATAAAAAGGAGCAAAATGCATAAATGTTTAGTTATTTTAATATACAAGATCACGATCTTTAACGTGTTCTGGAGAGGATGCTAATTTATAAATTAGCATAATTTATATTTCAGAATGTTACAACTCCAGTACTATTTGTACTTTGAAATGTGGCTTATTTTGTAGTTCACCTAATCACACAAAATACTCATGTCTCTGAAATAGTGTAAATACTGGTTCATGAAACAGCAAAGGCTGTAATTTATCCTTCAGCTATCAAGTTAAAGCTCCTAGTTGCTTCTGAATTTCAGTACAATTGTTGCTATGCTTATTTCTCTAGAGTTAAGAACTGATAATTAAACAGAAATTAACGTTAAGCTGTGTGCATACTACAACAGAGTCACAAGAAGTGGAATAACTGGGGGAAAAAACAAGGAAAAGCCACAAACAAATACACAGACAGACCAGGCTGACACCAAGATGACACCAAGCTGGGGGAAGCAGTAGATACACTGGAGGGTAGGGCTAGGATTCAGAGTGACTTAGACAAATTGAAGGATTGGGCCAAAAGGAATCTCATGAGGTTCAACAAAGACAAGTACAAATTAGAGTGGCTCTTAGAACTGCTCTAATTAGTCCTTCTCCCCTACTTCTGGATCATGTGTATAAATGCTCAGAAGATCCCAGGGAAAAGATGATACCACACTCTACAGAGAAAGACAACCCCCACCTCACTCAATCCCTACCAATCGGACCCAGGGGAAAAAATCCTCCTTCAGCCAGCCCAAATTTGGCAAACTTTATAACCATAAACGTAAAAAACATTCCCTAAATTTAGTTTGAAATAAGGTCCCAGTTGACTAATGGCCTATGATAGAATCAGGGAACTGTCAAGCAGCTGACGCCAAACCCTGTGGCTGAAGCAATCTGGTCTCTTGAAGCATGAAAGTCTGTTTCCTTTAGTGAAGAAATTTCATAATCATCTGGTTGCCAAAGCAGTGACAGATCTGGATGGCCCATTTGCTTATAACAGATTCTGATACCCCTAGAAAACAAGGGCTACACAAACTGAGTAAATTGTTGGAATCTGGCCCTGACTTCAGAGGCAAGGATTGATGTCATTTGCTAAAAATCTCAAAAAGCTGAAGATAATCTTAAAGACTACTACTGGAAACCAGAAATGTGGACTGCTCATGGCAAACAAAAAAAATCTGTTCATGCTTTCTAGTGAAATAAGAATATTGGTGAGAATGCAATACTTAAATTTATCTTTAACGCACCCCAATTTTATATCTTCCTAGTGCAGGGGTGGGCAAAATGTGGCCTGGGGGGCGGATGCAGCCCACCAAGCCATTTTATCAGGCCTGTGGGGCCCCTAAAAATTTTAGAAAATGAATATTAATCTGCCCTGGGCTGCCTGTCATGTGGCCCTGGATAGCTTGACAAAAAACTCAGTAAGTGGCCCTCTGCCCAAAATAATTGCCTGCCCCCGTCCTAGTGGTTTCTCAATCAGTGCGTGATCTTGTATGCAACCATGCCAATCACACGTAGGCAAAACAGGACAATAACAGACCTAACTCTAAATATGTTTTTTTTAAATACTTGGGATTAATATAGTTTTAATGGTTTAATTTCCTTAAAGGATTTTCCACAGATATAAAGAAATAAACAAAACCCATTATGTTTGCATTATATCAGTACTTCACCTCTTTCAAATTTGATCCTATTCAATCCTCCACACTTTACAACAATGATTCTCAGCCAGGGTGCCATGGCACCCAGGCTGGGGTAACCTTCAGATCCTCTCAAGGGTCCAGCAGGGTGCCAAGCAATGTTAGCCCTGTTACATGTGCAAACATGATTTACAAGATCAACCCAGAGATTTCAAATAGAAATCCATAGTGTTAAAAATACTCTGACCTGTTGTGATCATTCTGAGTTCTTTGCAATACAAAAACTGCTCTACTATTTTTCTGTATTCAAAACAAGAGTGAAAAATAAGAGCTGGCATTTTCTGAGGGGGGCCTTGAGTCTAGCAAGGTTGAGAACCACTGCTTTAGAACATTAAACTGAAGTGGAGATGACTGTAGTACATTTGCTGAAAAGTTCATACTTCTTTTGGAAATGTGTCTGGTTTTCTGTTCTCAGTTGCTATTATGTCATCAAGAGGAATTTAAGTATTTTAATGTTAGAGGTATTTCCACACATTACCCTGGGAACGGACTTTTTTTTTTTCAAAGTAGGTTTTTGGAAGTTTGTATAATTTGATACATACTGAAAATCAGGAACATTCTAATTAGGCTTAGTATAATGTCTCTTAATGCTACTGCTTGACAAATGTTCCTCTAGTAGAGCTACTTGTTCATCCACAGGGTCAACTAGAACCTTGGGTTTTTCCTCTTTTATAACTTTCATCTTCTTGAAGGCAAACAGAGTTTCCATTTCTTACATGGGTTGTGGCTTCCTCTGGGTTCACATTCTGTTCAATCATGTAAACAGCCAGGGCAGATATTCTCATTATTTAGAATGCTACTGTGCCAGGTATGCGGATATGGTAGAAGGGAGTTTAGGAAAATTTTAGCAGTTTTTGGGGCCTCAGTTCCTCACAGAGAACTAACCCCCCTCCCATTAGTAACTAATGTAGAGATCCTAGAACTGGATATCCTACTAAGTGCACTTGAGATTTTGGAAAAGTGAGTAGGGGATGTCCCCAAGAAAAGTTCCTGGAAAGCTCCAAAAGGGAAAATAATGACAGCAGTCATTCTGAAGAACGCATAATGCACATAGTCTTCCAGAAATCCTCATATATTACTCAATCATCATCCATTTTTCTGTTGTAGATCCCTAGTCAGATCTGCTTTGCAAGCATGCCAGGTTTGTTGCAGCTGAAATGAGTCATATTAACACTATGAAAACAAACCAAACCTGTTCCTGGCTTTGTTACACAAGTCCCACAAATGAAGTCAGCCAATACTGTTATGCACAACAAATCTGACTCCTTGTCTAGGTCCTCTGAATGTAATAATAATCTGAAAAATATTATGGCATTTCATAGGTGTAACAGGGGACCATTACTGGCCCCTGTTCCTGGGATGGAAGAGCGCCAGTGGAGCCCTTACCTGTGGTGAATCTGTTGCACTGCCTCTGTGTCTGATAATGTCAGATGCCAATGTGGACTCTGGAAACTAGAAGGCCTGCCACAGGAACCACCATTGATTGGTCCTTCAGGCTGGAAGGACCTGTAAAAGACTGGCTCCAGTGAGTGTTTGTGCCCCAAAGAGGGGACACAGGAGCAGCAAGCAAGCTGCACTGGATCTGCAAGGAGGCTCAGAAACCTTGAACAATCACAGGAGGACTACCAGTAGTATGAAGAGAGAGTTGTGATGGACAAGGTCAGACAGACACCTTTGGTGAATCCTCTGGGAGAGACCCTGAACCCCTGGGAGGAGTGACGAGGAAGTGAAGGCAGAGGATCCCAACTAAAAATTGCGTGGAAGCATCCAAGTAGGTAAAGAGTGTTAACCCCCCCCCCCCAACAAAACAAACAAAACACACACACAAACAAAAAACAGAGCCCAAGTAGAGGGGTCTCTATAGTGGGACTTGAGAGACCAAACATAAGATGGTGATGGGAGAAAGACCCCACCTACACGAAGTATTGAGAAGGGAAAGCATCCCATTGAAGAAATAATCTGAGTGAAGGTCCCTGTACCCAAAGAAGAATCTACTTCATCAACTGGATACAGGTTGAGCATTAACAGGATATAAGGGGCGGTGGAGCCCTGTGGTGGAGACTGGAGCACCAAACATCCGTTGTCGCATGATTTGCTGTCAGCCCCCTTGTATTCCTTTTCTCCCATCAAGGCGTGGCAGAAAAGTGATGGGGGAAAACAGTGATTAGAGCAGCCAGCACCAAGAAGGCACTTACTCATAACAGACAATGGACTATTTCATCAGATGTCACCTTGCCCTACTTTCTGCCTGATTTAAGACTAACACGGCTAACTCTCTCTCTAACAGATTTGTTATTCAAAATTCATCCCCAATGTGATTAACTCAAAGAATGCTGATACACCTCTTAATTTTTCAGGGTGCCATGTTTTCACTTACAGTAACAAAAAAAAAAAAGCCTCTGTTCAAGTCTTACTGAAGTATTCAAAGGCCATAATAAAGCATATAGATCAATGTTCTTACACCCTAAAGGCAAATATATAACATGGTAAACTGCATTCTATTGAGCCTACTTTAAGACTTTTCAATATTTAATAGCATCCAGTCACTATATTTTATAGAAAAATTAAAATAGTAAAATAATTCATTTATTGTCCAAGTAAGAGTTTTCATATATATAGATGACTTATATTAGGTTCCTCAACTGGGGTGCCATGGCATCTTCTCAAGGGTCCCACAGGGTGCCAAGCAATGTTAAGATCACTAGATGTGCAAACATGATTTGTAAGATAAACCCAGAGATTTCAAATAAGAATCCATAGTGTTAGAAACATTTGGACTTTTTGGGGTCTTTCTGAGCTCTTTTTCGGCAGGAAAATAACTATTTTCTATAGTCAAAAACAAGTGAAAACTAAGAGCTGGCATTTTCCAAGGGATGTCTTAAGTCTAGCCAGGGGTAACTGATTCTAACCAAGGATGTCTTGAGTCTAAAAAGGCTGAGAACAAGTGACCTTTCATGGATAAGCCAACAAACTTCACTTCATAAATCTACTGAATACAAAAAATCAAGGACTCAATATAGACATTGGATTTATGACACATTACAACCTGCCTGACATCTGATTCATGAGGTACCTGCCAGACCTGACCTTTTACATGTTTCTTTTTCCCACCTCCCCCCACAGCCCCACTCAACCCTCCTTTTCTATCCTTTGTCATCCTAATTTCCAGCTATTTACTTTTTCACAGACAGCCTCTCTTCTACCTTGGAAAATTATTACAGTAGTCTCCTTTACTTACCTTTGGTTTACTTACCTTTGGTCCCCCTTGTTTCCTCCCTCCCTTTCTTTCTCTACCTTTTGTTTTCCTAATTTCCACCTATTTATATTCTCCCTGACCTTCTGTCAAACTTTTAGCTTCTCTCATTCCTTAGAGATCTCAGAACAGCAGAGACTCCCTATGCCTGAAGGGTGATTGCGCCAGAAAACTTGCAGAGAACTTTTTTCCAACTATTCAGTTGATCTAATAAAAGATAATCACATCTACTCAAAGAACTTTGCCTGCCTATGTCCTTAGACCAATACAGCCACAACCAAAAACCCAAGAACCAGTAACTTACACTTTCATATAGATTACTTTTACGGATTTACTGGTATATACATATATAGCATCAAGCTATTCTGTATATCTAGGACAGTGCTTTCCAACTGATACCTGGAGCACACTTTTTCTGCACTTCACAATTACACCTAAAAAGGGTAGTGGGGAAAAGCAACAGTGGTAGAGTAAGTGCAGCTTGCAAAGATATTTGGTCCTGGTGTAGCTCCCCAGTGGATGGAAGCTGCACATACATCACAGTCAGGGAGTGGGGGGCTGTGAAAAATGGCAGGGACACAGACATAGGGAAAGCCCTCCTTGGGGGAAGCAGGAAGTGTGTGGGGGGGACATTTTTTGGCAAGGGCTCCATGGAATTCAGTGCAGCAGGGGCAGAGCCTGGGTGAGAAGGCTCCCAGCTGCTGGTAAACAGCTGGATCTGGGAAGAGAGGGGTGGGAAAGAAAGACCCACTTACCTGTCTCTCGGTGCACCCTGCTCCGCACGCTTGAGTGCCCCACTGTGTGGTACAGCCATGTCCCCAGGGTGCAGACAGTGTACAGCAGCAGCAGTTGGCAGATGTCTGGCCCCAGTGCCCACCACTGCTTTTCCCAGTCCTCTACTGCCCAGCTGCAACATGTGCAGCTTCAGCTGCTGGGGAGCTGTGCTAGGACCAGACAGCTGCACACTGCTGCTGCCGCTACTACACTCTGCCTGCACCCCAGGGACACAGCTACACCATGCTCTGATGTAATCTGCTCTGCACTCACACTATGCCACTCATCTTAAAATACAAAAAAAAAAGGGGGGAACAAAAATCGTTTTTCATGGCATGGTCCCACTACTGTCATGGCACATATCATCATGTAAAAAATGGCTATTGCATACTGCCTCTCAAATTCTATGCACTTACATGCATAGAGACGAAGTGATAACATAAGCACAAGGACAGGGTTAAAGAGCTACATTAAGTCTTTGGAATTTTCTAATTTTCTTGCAACCTTTGGTTACACAGATTTAGATTTTCATGGGTTTTTTTGAAGGAGTTTTTGGTTTATGTTCTGTTTTACTTCTATTTAACCACCAGAAAGGACTACAGAAGAATGTCCTCAAAAAGAAACAGCTTCATTTTCCAGGCTTTCAATGTTCTGGAAGCTTGCAACATATTTTGAATAGTGCATATAAATTCCATGACCTAGGAGTATTTGGCTAGATACCATCAGTGACACTATTTTTGACTAAGCCTGCCAGAACTCAGACATTACTGACTGATCCTCTTTATTGACTTAGCAGCCTCACCTCAGTCCGCAGAAAAATCACGGAGCAAATCCTCAAAGAATCTATTTCTAAGCACATGGATGAGAATGTGATTAGAAGCAGTGGGCATGGATGCACCAAAGGCAAGTCATGCCTGACCAACCTGATTGTCTTCTTTGATAAGATAACTGGCTCTATGGATCTGGGAAAAGCAGTGCACATAATACACCTTGACTTCAGCTGGCTGGATTGTTGGGCTCAACATGTAGTAATCAATGGCTCAGTGTCTAGCTGGCAGTTGGTATCAAGTGGAGTGCCCCAGGGGTCAGGCCTGGGACCGGTTTTGTTCAATATCTTCATTAACTCTGGAAGAGGGGATGGAGTTGAGCAAGTCTACAGATGACACCAAGATGCCCTGAAGGGTAGGGCTAAGATTCAGAGTGACTTAAACAAATTGGAGGATTGGCCAAAAGAAATCTCATGGAGGTTCACCAAGGACAAATGCAAAGTCCTGCACTTAGGATGGAACAATCCCATGCACCAGTACAGGCTGGGGACCAGCTGGCTAAGCAGCAGCTCTGCAGAAAAGGACCTGGGGGTTACAGTGGACAATAAGATGGATATGAGCCAACAGTGTGCCCTTATTGCCAAGAAGGCTAACAGCATACTGGGCTGCATTAGTAGGAGTGTTGCCAGCAGATCAAGGGAAGTGATTATTCTGCTCTATTCTGCACTGGTGAGGCCACAACTGAAGTACTGTTTTGGGCCCCCCACTATAGAAAGGGTGTGGACAAGTTCGAGCAAGTTCAGCACAGAGCAATGAAAATGGTTTGGGGGCTAGGGCACATGACTTCTGAGGAGAGTGAGGGAACTGGGCTTCTTTAGTCTGGAGAAGAGAAGACTGAGAGGGGATTTGATAGCAGCCTTCAACTCCCTGAAGGTTGGTTCCAAAGAGGATGGAGCTGGACTGTTCTTACAGGTGACAGATGACAGAACAAAGAGCAATGGTCTCAAGTTGCAGCAAGGGAGGTTTAAGTTGGATATTAGGAAAAAAAACCCTCTCACTAGGAGGGTGATGAAGCACTACAATGCGTTGCCTAGAGAGGTGATGGAATCTCCATCCTTGGAAGTTTTTAAGGCCCAGCTCAACAAAGCCCTGACTGGAATGATCTACTTGGGGCTGGTCCTGCTTTGAGCAGGGGCTTGAATTAGATGACCTCCTGAGGTCCCTTCCAACCCTCATTTTCTACGATTCTGTGATTAAGGAAGAAAATACACCTTTTGATCAGCAATCTGTTCATTAAAACAGTCAGAATTTAAAGATACATGTCTATTAGCATCTGGTTAATCATTATGAAGCTATGCAGCACCAGGGAAAACCATGCACAGACATTTCATTTTTACCAGGAGAATTCTGTTCCCTCAGTAGAAACCACAAGTGTACAAATGTTCACACTGTTTCTCTCGGACCAAAAATGGTGGTGCCAAGAGAAAAATAAACTGAGTTCAACTACTGAAAAAGTTGAAGTCACTCCCAGGAAAGTTTCCTTTAGGAAAATGAGCATTTGTACACTCTACTCCAGCTTAACTCCTCCCAGGAAGCAGGAGGAGAGAGGAGAGGATCCACTGAGCAAGGATCTCTGACCTTCCTAAGACCAGAGTCTCCCAAGTCTGGAGAAGGCAGCTGCTTCCGCCCCTCCTATAGGCACAGAGGGGAGGAAAAGATCAGCTACTAGCTGTTCCCTTCCAGCTCCTCACATACTGGGGCTACCCTATGTGAGAAGTAGGCAAGAGGTTACACCCTGCTGGCGTTTGCTCAGCTCCTGGGCACTAGGTGCCGAATGCATGGAGCAGTGTCACTCCCCTGGTTAACGTTTCAGAGTCCTTAGAGTGAGAAGCAGGAAGGGGACTTTGCCTTACTGCTCCCTCTGCTCAGATATCCCAGGCATCTGGATCCAAGCAGAGGGAATGGTGTTGCAAGGCCCCTGCCTCCTTTTCACTTCAGAGAGAAATGCACAGGCGGCTATGCCCTGCTGCTCGTCTCTCCAAGAACAGGAAGACTGGAGCAGCTCACACTTTCCTCAGACTAGAATCACCCTGATCTGGAGAAGGTGCGAGGGGCATGGGAGAGAAGAAAGTTGCAGGCTAAATGTCTGTACTGCTCCCTCCCCCAGAATCATTTCAAGCAACCTAAATGTATGCTGGATAACTTTTCCAGTTAAGTAGCAATCATCATTCACTAACATTAAGATAAAACATTCTTCTGGAGCTATGCCAATAAATGATCTGTTCCAAATAGGCTATTTTCATTGAATTAAAGTATATTGTAATAATATTTTATTCTTAACTTAAAGTCCCTTATTTCTGGGGAAAAATTTCCCAAGTGGTTCACCTAAAGTCAGGTATACAAATCTCTATGTAAGTGCTAAATATGAAAGGTAATATTCACAGATGCAGAATACCCAGTGGATTCTGCTGAAGACTATGTATTCATGTATATTATAGTTTTTTTCCATGCCGGGGGCCAGATTCATTAACAATAATGAGAGCACTAGTGGAGGAACGACTCCACTGACTGCCATTAGTTGCTCAGAATATTGCCTAGAAATCTTTATTATAAAGCAAAGTTTTTAAATACAAATGCACAATACCATGCCCACGTAAGAAAAAGAACCACATGCACAAAAACAGAATGGGGTCAAACTGACGAGGCAGAAGCACTGTTCAGATTGATCTGGGGATTGTGGTAGATCACAAACTCAACATGACTCAGCAACATGATACAGCTGCAAAAAAAACAAATCCAATTTTGGAGGAATTGAACATAAGTATTGTATGAAAGGCATAGAATGTGATAGTCCTGCTCTATTTGGCATTAGTTAGGCTTTAGCTAGAGTACCATAGGCAAGTTGAGGCCAGGGCAGGCCCGTCCTATACTGCAAAACCTGTGGCTGCAGGGGGCCCTGCAGCTAAGGGGCCCCCTGCATCTGGCCACTTGCCACCTCTTCCCCGCCCCACAACGGCCCTGTTGCTGCTGCCAGCTTCTTTGGGGCAGGGGCCCCCAAAACTATTTCTTGCAAAGGGCTACAAAAAGTTGTGGGCTGGCCGTGATTGGGGCTCTGAATATAAAGAAGGGTGAAGAGGTGGCAAGCAACAAAAAGTGATAAAGGAGCTGGAGTATGAGCTGCACAACAAAAGGTCAAGGTGACCAACTACATTTAGTTTAGAGAAAAGGCGATGTGTTTTGGGGTGGGAGGGGCAGACACACAATAGCAGTTTGGAAATATTTGAAAGAGATGGGGAAGAACTGTTCTCCCTTGTTGCAGAGGACAGGACATGAAGCAATGGGTTTAAAGTGCAGCAAAACAGATTTAGATTAAATCTCAGGAAAAGCTTCCTTACTGTCAGAACAATAGGACAGTAGAAAAGATGCCCAGGAAATTGTGGAATCTCCTTCATTGCCAGGTTTCCAGAAGAGATTAGATAAGCATTTTTCTAGGATGGTGTTGGGATTGGACTAGATCAGTGGTGCTTAAACTTTTTGGCCAACAGGTCAGATGGGCAATGCCCGATCCCTCCACAGCATAGGCGACGTATACGGGGTCCACATGCACCCCCTGAGAGCACTGGTGCCCCTCCCTGAAAGCAAGTGCTCTCAGCTTAGGCAAGGGGCGGCGGGGGCAGTGGAGGACTGGTAACACCCCCCCCATGAGAAGGGCCACTGGCGCTTCCAAGCGTGCCGCCAGCACGTCTGGGCTCGGCGTCTGGCTGTGGGGGGGGATACCCCACCACCACCGTGGCCACCTGTGGCTGATCCCCACTCATCCGGTCCTCACCATCGCCTGTTGGTGGTCTCTGTGCCCCCCCAGCCTCAGGAGGGGCTTATGCTCCACAGGCTGGATCTGGCAGAGCTCCATCTGGTTGCACAAAGTGGGAAAGTGGGAAAGCTCAGCTCCAATCCAGCCACACAGTGGAATGGGGCTTGGTCCAACCCTAACCTGGCCCTATGGGTGGAGTGATCATGATCTGGCCATGATCCAGCACCAATGGGTGGGGGGGAAGGAGTGTGGCCCAGCCCTGCAGCAGGAAAGTGGCATGCCCTGGCCCCAACCTGGACAGAAGGAAGGGGGTATGGGCCAGCCCTGTGTGGGGCAGGACCCAGCCACACAGGGGGAGGAGTGGCAAGAAGAGGGTGTGGCTTCCTCCATGGCAGAAGAGGATGTGGCCTCACCCGGCAGGGAGGGGGCGTGGTCTGTCCTTGTGCAGAGAATAGGGCACAGCCTGGCCCCAAACCAGCTACAATCTCCTGGGTTCAATCTTGCTATGCGAGGTGAAGGTCGTGGCCCAGCTCTAGCCTGCCCCACAGGGCTTGGTATTTTGACAGTGGGGAGTGGTGGCAGTATTAAAATTGCCACTGCTCCCCAGCTTCCAAGTTCCCAATCTGTGGCGAGTCCCACAGACCAGATCTGACACGGACCAGAGATTGAGCGCCCCTGGACTACATGATCACTAAGGTCCTTTTCAACCCTAAGACCTCATGACAATTTTTACAAGTGTACTTAAAAAAAAGTGTTACATTGTTGAAAAAACAAAAGACAAAAAGAATCCTAGTGAGATAGCACTAGGACAACCAACTGTGGCACTACAACAAGAGTTTTTACGTGCTTTGGCTATATTGGCATTGCAACACCATAGTTACCTTGTACAGGATGTTATACCACTAAAATTTGCTCTGAACAATTGTAAGCTCAATTGTAGAGCGAACGCCTGTGTGTCTATGGAAACACTGTTATAGGCATGCTAAGAGGATGCAACAATACAATACCCCTATTACAGGAAACCATGCGTCTCACCTGTAAGAAGGCCAACAAAGAAAGGTGCTGTGGGGCTTCACTCAATAGGCCTGGTGGAATGCAGAGCATCTGAGGCCAAAGGAAAGGGGAAAAGAATTCAGACCTTCTCCACTCCCATAAAAGTGCCTATTCTCCCAGAGGAAGGGGAGAACAAAACTTAGGAAAGCTGCAGGAGTAGACTGTCCTGTCACTAGACTCTGGAGCCCCTGAAATGCCATGTTTTGGAAACACAGACTAATAATTTAAATCTGTTAACCTAAATAGGTTAAACAAACCCAAGTAATAAAATCTTCTCATTTTCCTTAGAAAGAATAGCAATTAGGGAAAAGACAAACTCCGCATAAGCTTCCAAAGCGGCCTGCCAATATTCTGCTCATTTTCATTTCTCAGCTATTTAATAATTTAGGCAGTGCATTGCAGTCAAAATGTCCATTTACTGTTTCTGCATTTGAATAAAGCATTAGTCAGTGTTTTTTAATCATGCTGCTTATCTTGTAATCTGTCCTTGCCCTTTTCCATTCAAGAAACCCCCAGGAGAAGGGGACTAGTACTAGCATTTTTATACATGGAATGGAAATTTATTACCAGGTCTTACAAAAATTTCAGAAATTTAATTTTTTTTAAATGATTATTTCATATGCATACTTTTTATTTGGTACTTTACTTTTCTACATCCTGCTGAAGAGGATCTGAATACTTCTATTCTGCTTCTTTGCCCCTTTTGTCTTGGAGTGCCAGGCACTGCAGGGATATTTAGAGGTGGGCCATTACTTTCAAATCCATGGTAATGTATTTTCCTTGCTGAAGAACATGCTTTGTTCTCCTAAAAGAATTTAACAGTGTATTTAATAGCACATCAGTCTTCTTTTCAAAAGCGTTTAACATTTTTATAAAATTACATGAAACAATATGTTGGATTTTTCACAGACAAATTATTCTGACTCAAGAACTGAAAGTACAGAAGTTTCAACTCATGGTGGCCATGTGTGGAGTAGTTGCTTTTGTTTGGAGTAGCAAGGGAAGTAAGATGTGAGAGGCTAGGCTAGGATTACCACTTGAGGATTCTAGGACTACTGAAGAAAGGGACATCATCTATATAAGGGCACCAGGCTCTGCAACCTGTCCAGCTGCTGGACAAACTAGTCTTTGTTGGATTTGTGCTGTCAATGTCCCTCCACCTCCCCAGAAATTACTACCCCTGAAATGCTATTCAAAAAGCGCATCTACATGAGATGCTAACTTCACAGTAGCCTAATAATACTGCACAGTAGTGCATCACAGCATGGACAGTGCTAATGCATTACTGCGCAGTATTATTAGGCTACTGCGCAGTAGCATCACTAAAAAGGCATTCGCCATCACTACTGTGCAGTGACTTTGGTTACTGCACATTTATTTAGTACTTAGTTATACAAGCACAGTAACCACTGTGCATTAATGAACGTGTAGACATGCTCAAAGTGTAGGAAATATTCTTATGAAAAGCAGAAGCCAGTAATATCTTGTGCTATCTTCTCCCACAGGTTGGGAGAAGGAGGAGATCCAAAGATTGACCAAGCCCACTCTGTCTGCTTTTGTACAAGCAAAGCTAGAACCCCACTGGAAAGAAAGAAGTTTGCCACAGGAAGTATATTTTTTAAGCCATGTACTTCTCATCCTGCCGCATAGCCTGGAATCAGTGAAGGAAAGGAACATAGGGACTACAGTCAGCACCAAAATTTATTTGGGCTTCATTTTAGGGGAAACTTTCAGTATATTTAAGTTGCCTGAAACTTTCCATTATTGAAAAATTCTTTCAGTGTTTTTTGACAAAAATTTAAAATTTCTCCCTTTTAGAGAAATTCTCAGTGCTAAAGAAGAGCCTTTCGCATCTCATCCATTCCAGTTTAGGAGAACTGTAAACTTCTGAAAACCGCCATTTCTCTTCCGTCATTGAGTTGTCAACAAAATTGTGGCAGCGAATCAAAATAACCAAACACAAACATTTTAATCTTAAGGTGGGGTCATGTCATAAGACACAGTACTAGAAACTGTGGGAGTAAACTGATACTGAAAAAGGGGAGGTTGTGAGACAGCCTGGCCAACTTCCCCACAACAACTTCCCTGTTCATCCCCCATTCCCGGATAAGGACCTTAGAATACTGCCTTGCTTGAACTGTGTCAGCTGGCAGTATGCAGGGAGAGACAGAAATGTGAGACCACCTTAAACATGAAGTTGGAGTAGGACTTCATGGTCATTTCATCCTTATGGTATACCATTGAAGGTTGAGTGTGTACCCAGTTTGCTAAAACCACCCATTCACCTAACAGTTATGACAACTGAAGTGATAGATAACTGTTTTAGAGAGGAAGGAGCAAGAAACTCATAAGGAGGGCCCACAAGCTTCTTAGGACAAGATTTTAGTCCCTTAATTGAGGGGGGATTATCTAAATGGGAGGATAGGAGATGTGCATTTACTATGTACTACAGGAAAATGAAAACTATATACGAGAGAAAGAAGGTTTGCCCTTAACACAATTAATGATGCGTAGATACTGCTAATGTGCAAGGTGGAGTGGCTTATTTGGGATTCAGAATCTTCTCTTACTCTGACTAAGGAGGTATGGAAACAAAGATGGCACATGCTTCTCTCAGATGGTGTCTTGAAAGGCCATAGCTAGTGGTAACCAGTGTCTTGGCTGTCTCCTCCTATCTTTCCAGCAGCAAGTTCAAGATGGGACTCCTGGCATCTCACAAAGGATGGCTGTAGTTGGATGCCAGTCCCATCCAATGCCCTACTGATCTTATGCATAATTCTTCTGCCAGAACCTTCCTGATTACATCCCTCTACATCAACAGAGAAGAATGAAAAGTTCTTCTGCCCTAAGCTAAGCAACAGATACTACCAAGGACGGGCTGTAGGGTAGACAGCAGGAGTAAATGCCCTTTGGTTAACATAGGATATCCCATCTGCATTCTAACACAAAGGCACAGATAAGGACAGCAATAGCCAGGTAGCCTTCACCAAGCTAATGAGACTAGATTTGAGGGGCAGAGTGAGCCATCTATAACATATCAAATAGGGGACTGGATCTCCCTGGTGCTGTGATACCCATTTTCAACTAGAGGTTACTGTCTGTTCCCCATATAGATTACCTTGATTTGCTAGGAGATGGCAAATGAAATCCTAGTTTGGTCCTCTGGTGGGGCGTCTTCCATGTTTCTCCAATGAAAACTTGTATAGGTCCTTGGAAGGAGTTTTGTCCCTTCCCATTGCTCAGGGAGAGGTTGATCCTCCTGTAGCTCTGAGGAATCTGGTACTGGCATGCATACCAACAATTAAGGGTGGTGCTTGGGCAGTAGTTGTAGATGGTCTCATAACTTCCAAAAGGGAATTTATATATCTGTTATGAAGGGAATCCTGAGCTACATTCAAGTGACCCTCCACACCAGGAATGGAGAACGTCCATCCTGAGGGCCGGATCTGGTCAGCCGGGGACTCCACTTCCCAGCTGCCCCTAACCGCGTGGCTTGTGCCAGTCTCCATGGAGACCCCAGCCTCAGCCAGGCCAGCAGTATGTGCAGCAGAGCAGTGCAGGGGGATGCTCTGGGCCTGCTGGGAACATGGGACAGGGGCAGCTTGCTCTAGAGCCAGGTGAGAAGCACGATCTCTAGCCTGCATGCTCCGGGCAGGAGCATGCATGCAGGGGATCATGGCTCTGCCCCAGCCCAGAGCGTGCAGGCAGAGATCACAGCTCTGGAGCAAGCTGCCCCTGTCTCTCATTCCCAGCAGCTCCAGAGCTGCCCTCTGCTGCATGCGTTGCTGGCTTGGCTGAGGTCTCCATGTGGGCAGGGGTGGCTGGGAAACAGAGTACCTGGCTGACTGGAGGCCCGGAGGTTCCCCATCCGTGCTCCAAAACCCATGAACAAAGCCCCCCGCCCCCCCGTTTCCCGGCCCTGCTGGTGCCCCTTCCTGCCCCTAGCCCCTACAGCCCTGCCCCTGCCCCTCACCCCCACCCACAGCTCCCGCTCCCCCCAGCCCTGCCAGAGAGGGTTCCCAGCTGCCAGGGCTACCCAGGTCCACAGCCCCCTGGCAGGAGGCAGCAGCTGCTGCAGCAGAGTGGTCACCAGCTCACCCCCAGCCCAAGCTGCCTGCCTGATGTGGCTCACGCATGGGTGGGGCTGCTCCCCTCCACCGCAAGCACTCCTAGAGTGGGCAGGGGGGACCTGCACCCCCCAGATCTGTGCACAGGGTGAGGGCCCCTGGCACCTCTGCAGCCCGCCATGTGTGACCTGGCACTGCAGGGAAAAGCAGAACCACACAGAAAGCTGCCTGCCACTGCTCCGTGCTGCCCTGGCAAGGTGTCCTGTTACGTCTCAGCTCTGTGTTCTTGGGCAACCCTGGCACAGGATGCAGTCTGTCTGACTCACAAAGGACTCACCCCCCCTCCCTCCCTCCCCTCCTCTACCTAAATGAAACTGATTAAGATGCAGTGAGAGACACACCTAAAACTCGCCAGATAAGGGTGACAAGAGTGAACAACTGCCCTAGGTCTCATTTGCATCCAAGATGGAACCAGATGACCATTAATTTACATGAGAGATGGAGAACAGAAAGCCTGAAGCAGAGACTGCAGTGAATTCTGGGACCAGAGAAGCAGGGGAGCACTGCATGATGGGGAATCTGTGCTTCCAATGTTAATCAACCCATGTTCTCACACACCCAGCTCAGCATTTATCAGACCAGTTCTAATCTGGATTTACTAAGGACTTTTCCCCCCCAGACACACACACACACACACACACACAATAGGCATCTCGGGCCGTACATTCCCCGGTCCCACTATGGGAGGCCTATTTAAACTTGATTGACTAAAACTCGGTTGCCGGGTTAGGGAATGCTGAGGCAAGAGACCGAGTCAGAGGGGGTATGGGCAACATTTGAACAATGGTTAAGGGTTCATCACAGCATCCAGCCTGCTGGAGCCCTAATCCCAGGTGTTGTCATACCTTTCCCGAGATGACTGGTGGGAGTCCTCTCCACAAAAGGTTATGAGCACCCCAATAATTGTCTTAAGTCTGTTAAAAGACTATAGTAAGATCTGGAAAAGTCATGCTAAGCTGAGGCTTGTGCACAACAAGTAAAAATCCAAAATCCTGATGCTGCAAGCTATCTATTGTTCCTGAAGAAACCATGAGATATCCCATCAGTATATCTGCCACCCATAGGAATTTCAAGCTGGCTCCCAAGTATTTGGGTTACTCCCTAATCTTAAGTGTTTCCTGATTATCAATCAGTTTCCTGAGATGGTCCAAACCAGATAACCCCTTGTCAATAGAAAAGACAATGATTTACACTACTGAGGGTGCTACGGAGCAGCTGAACTGAGGGTATAAAAATCTGTAAGTGTGTGTGCTGCTAGAGGAAAAGGAAGAAAAAGAAGTAGAAGCAGGAGGAAAGAAGGAGAAGAAGAAAACCCCTGTGCTGACACCATCCCCTGTCGTTCTTGGGACGCTGGAAGAACAGATCATCTCTCCCTTCAAGGACTGTGCTACAGACTGTGCCTGTCAGCTTTGCAGCCTGAGTACCGTGGACTAGGTGAGATCCCAGCGTTCTCTGTCTTCTTTCTAGGCATAAACTTCTGAACCTGAACTGTATCAGTTAAGCTTGAGCTAAGTTTCCCCAAATACTTAGTGAAACCAGGGTAGTATTGTCATTGTTGGTGTTTGTTTTTCTTTTGCATGTCTATTACTACTAGTACTATTATATATTTCATATGCTTAGCAATAAATAACTTTTATAGTCAAACTGGTAGTAATTGGGTATATTTTTCCTTCTCTGCTTCTCTTTCCTCCCGTGCTCTGCAGCAACGCTTCTTTTACCTATGCTAAAGATCCCTGTGAAGCCCAAATTATTGTGGGGTCTGCTCATCAAGAGGCCAAAGATTGGGACGTGCTGAGTTTGAAACACATAAGGGGATCAGCTTGTACAGGCTGATTGACCCGGTTTGACTCAGACGTGCCCTTATGAACTGAATGCTGGCCCATGAGGGTGTCAGCTGGACACCCAGCCGGATTCAGAGGGATTCTGTTTACCTGTGTGCTTGTGTCTGACTGCATTTTATTGTTGCTCTTATGAACTGATTCTTGGCATATGAGGGTGTCAGCCTGTCCATGCTGATTAGCCCAGCCAGGTCAGGCATGTCACGTTAATTTGTGCGTGTTTGTGTGTATGACTGATTTGGTGACTGGAGGAACCCAGTCCCATTGAGACTGAGTCCTGCAAGATAGCTCCACTGGGGGTGAGGGCTTGCAGAAGGGAGAGATACAGCTCCGTATAGTAACACAAGCAGCACATTGACAGAATCACCAAGACCCTAGAAACTATCCTTAATAAATGAGCACACCCCAAAGTAATGGGCAAATTTGGTAACAAGTTCAAACCGGCTGCAGCAGGGGTGGCAGCATGGGGTTGCGCTCAGAGGACATGGGAGCATGGAGCTCGCAGCAGCAGGCAGCTTCCTGCATGGCTCCGCTGTCCCTTGCAGCGCCAGGTCACACTCGCTGGGTTGCAGAGGTCCCAGGGGAGGGCAGCAGGGTGGAGAGCGTAAGCCCACAACGGGCAGCCCCTGCCCAGCGCACAGATCTGGGGGATGCGGGTTCCCTGTGCCCCCTGGGAGTGCACACAGAGGCAGGGAGTAGGCCCCACTCCCTCAACCCCCTGGATGAGCTGACCGTGGCTCCGTTCCGCTCCCAGCCAGGGACCTGTGGCTGCACATTGTAGCCCTGGGCCCCAAGCCCCAGGCACTGCCCAACTGTGCAGCAGCCCCAGCCCTGTCCAACTCCTTCCCTCCCCATTGGGGGCCTCAATCCCCATCCTCCTCCTCCCCACAACTTACCCATGGGAGCTGCTCTCCAGGCTGCCTGGGGCCACATGCATGCACATGGCACCCCCTGCCTGACCACCCTCCTCCTGCTCCCTCCCAGTCCCCTGCAGGCTGGAACTCTGCCAGCCTGCACAGGGCTCATCATAATGCTGCAAAATCCGCAGGCTTCTCTGGTAAAGTGAGAAATCCGCGTTTGCCTCCGGCAAGAGGTAAAATCCACAGTTTACTCCATTTTTCCATGGAAAACAGAAAACCCAGATCCCTGCTGATCAGTCTGCAAAAGCCAAACATCATTAAGACCTTTGGGGCTTACTTGTAGGAGAGCAAGGTTTGAAAATGGTGCCAAAAAGAACCTTAAAAAGATATCGAGGGACAGGAGGAGACCTATTGAACTCTTATTTAACTTACTAAAAAAAAAAAAAAATACTGCAAGATGTCTGTAATTCAGTGTGTATCTCAGGCATTTTACAGGGAGAAACTGCTGGGTACTACATGAAACGCCCTCTAACCGTTCACTGTAAGCTTGATGAAAGAAAGCAGGTTAGGAGGAAAGAAAGGAACTTTTTGGAACCAAGAAGTAGTGAACAGGTCAGCTTACGAGGGAGTTTGCTACAGAAGGTCTCCTTAGAAAGAGCAGCAGGAAGAGAGGCAGCAGATTAAGAGACCCAAAGAAATGGCTGGAGGACATCACAACGCTAGAGCCACTGCCACTGCCAGCTCTTCCTCTGCTTGCACTTGTGAGGTGTCTGTCCATGCAGGACTGCTCACTATCAAGGTTTCCATCCTGGTTTAGCACAATAGAAGTTAGGGCTTGCAGGTTCCTTCTAGCGACAGCCAGGTGGGGAACTGCCTGTGATGCGAGTGGTGCCTCCTGCTCGTGTCCCTCAAGGAGTGCAGTGATAACGCAGGGCTGGGACACAGCTGTGGTTCTGCAGGCAGGGGCATGAAGGGAGAGGATCACAGCTCTGCTCCAACCCTGTGCTGCCACTGCACTGGGATCCCAGGGTCTCCATGGAGACCGGCCAGGAGATTCACAGGCAGAACGCGCAGCCAGGAGGACAGAATAGGGCTTCAGCCGGGCAGAGAGCTGTAGCTGGCTGGGTCCAGGATCCTGGGGCAGCAAAAGCATGGGACCGGGGTCAGGTCAGAGCTGTGATCCACTCCTTGCACACCCCTGCCTGCAGAACCGGAGCCTGTTGCAGGGGCACGTGGGCAGCAGTTTGTGGCTCTGCCTCAGCCCCAGCCCTACACTATCAATGCTTCATGATCCCAACCTCACCTCACTGGTCCCACTCCTGAACACCACTTCCCACCCGCTGTGGCCCCATCCCACATAAGAAGTTTTGGTGAGCTGTTGTACGGGTGGAAGGGAAGGGTGCTGGGCCAGGCCTGTGACAGCTCACCAAAACCCTCTATGTGGCCCGCAGGCCCAAATAGTTGCCCAGCCCTGCTGTACTCCTTCTGTCCCAGTTTCCCACATTCTTGCAGGCATATCACATCTGCCTTTATCTGGTCCAAATACTAGCCCACCGCCACATAATTCACATAGCTTCGAATGCTCCTTACATTAACTGATATTAATGTAATAATCATATTACACTATCATATTATAGTTGAGATTATATTTATCCCAAGATATTGCCCAAATTCTGGAGATGCGCTCACATGATTGCACTACTTAAACCAGGCAAGAATGTTAACAACCCTGCTGGCTACAGACCAATATCTTTGTTATCAGTTGTCTATAAGCTACTGGAAAGACTGATACCAAATAGAATAATTGAAACTGAGACACAGTTACCACCAGAACAGGCAGGGTTATGCAAAAATAAATACACCACTAACCGGGTAGTAAGGCTTAGTCAAGACATTGAAAATGCATTTCAAAGAAGGGAAAATGTAGGTTCTGTGCTGGTAGATCCAACAGCTGCATACAATACTACCTGGCTGAAAGGATTAGAGTACAAACTACTCAAGATGATCACGAACAGAAGAATGGTGACTTTTATCATTAATATAATATTAAACAGATCCTTCATCCTCTCTACCAGTGGAGGAGACAGAAGCAGATACAATCATTTACGCAATGGGGTACCACAAGGATCAGTGCTAGCACCCGCCCTTTTTAACATACATATCTGACATTCCACCCACCACAGCCAAAAATTATGCCTACACAAGTGACTTGATCCTGTCCACCTTCAACAAGTCCACCCCAAAAATAGAAACTGCCTTGTCTCAGGATATGAATACAGTAGCTTCTTACCTGCACCAATGGAAACTCAAGCTTAGTTGAACAAAAAACACTGCATCACTGTCCCACCTCTGTAATGCTATGGCATATAAGTGTATCAAGATTGACTGGAATGGTAATGACCTTCCCTTCACAGATAACTCTGGATAGGAGCCTTTCCTACAGAGAACACTTACTGAAAACTTCTAAGAAGGTCAACTGTTGCATTGGTACTATAAGACGATAGGCAGGAACAACCTGGGGAGCCAATTTCACCACTCTAAGGACATCACCACTTGCACCAGTATATGCATACTGCTGTCAAGCATGGGGGTGCAGTAGCCACACCAGCAAAATTGATGTTGCCCTGAACTCAGTGATAAGAATAGTAATGGGGTCTGTAACATACTTCTGTTGACATACTGCCAATACTATCAGGGACACTACCTTCCCAACTAAGAAGACAGAAGGCAACTCTTGGCCTTGCTCAGCATACCCAACAAAACCAGAAGCACCTGCTTCATGAAGTCTTGGAGCAACTAGTACGTAAGTGACTAAAGTTAAGAAACTAATTTAGATGCAGTGCACGGGTACTGTTGCAACATTGTGGAGGTGGGAGCAGCACCCAAAGGGCACTTGAACACCACCACAAAAAGTGGGACAAGACTGATTCTCATCTCAAGTGCTTATAATTGTTTGGGGAGTCTAATCTTGTTTGTTATCTGCAGGTTGTTGTAAGCCACTCTGAACCTTTCTGGATAGGGTAAGATATAAATCTGAACAACAAGAATAATGATTTTCTGGTACTGGAACACTTATATTCCTCAATTGCAGTAAAGTATCATTACCATAGCAAGTAAAGAAGATGAATCTTGTTGTAATGTGCTTTGAAAATATTTTTAAAGAGTATGTTTAACACATTCTGAATACTAAAAAACAGTGATGTTATGCTCCCCAAGCAACCTAATGGGAAAACCAAAATAACCAATGAGGGTGCTATTTAAAATTAAAAGGAAACTGAATAGATAGTCAAAGCAGGAATATTTCTTTGGAGGACAAAAGCAATGCTACCCAAAAATATGCAACTAATCCTTATATACAGATTTTTTTTTCTGGAATTTGAGCCAAAGTTGACAAAACCAAATTTTTAAGCTGGAAACACTGGACACAGCAGGCATCCAAGTATCTGCAAGGAGGCTCTGAATACATGTGGACTGCTTTTTTGTCTCTGTAGTTTTGGTGAAGAGCAGATATGTTATTAAAACCTAGATTATTAATTGTGTAATTCCACTCAGTCTTTTGAAATATCCTGTTCCTTTTGTTTCTGTATTCCTCATCTCTGTCCCCACCTGCTTCTTTGTCTCATGTGTGTCTTATATCCTTTCTTTTAGACAGTGAACTTTATAGCAGGGACTGCCTAACAAACTGAAACCCAACCCAACAGTTACCTTTAGAACATAACTGTCAAATAATAACAACAGCAACAACAAGTCAAATAATGGGGCAAAAACTTTGAGGGACAGGATTAACTATCCTGTCCTAAAATAGGAGTCATAAAGATGAAAAATTGACAAACATAGGTACATGCAGTTTTTATGGACTTCCTTGCCTTTCCTTCCTATTTCTTGTCTTTACGTGACAAGGTATTTAACAGAATTCAGATTTGTTGGAATTTGACAGGGCTGCGCCATAAGTGCGTCTGCTGTGGCCTCAAATTTGTGCACTCTGAGCTGTCAACCATGCACCCTAGCGCCCGCACCACCCCAGTCCCTTCTTATGGCCTTAAAAGACATCTGCAAGTGCTCAGTATGTCTGGACATCCAAACCATATTTAAAACCACTAAATATAGATTTAGGGACCAAGTATTAGGCACCCAGGTTTGAAAATTTTCCTATAATATCAATGGACTAAAGATTTGTTTAACCATTTTTGTAATGTTGATTCAGGAACAACATGACTTTAATGTTTGGAATCTGAATACAATAACTACATGTTGATTAGAAAATGAAAGTGTCATATCTATTGTCACTGCATTAGGTGAACAATCCTAAGCCATTACAGATTGATTTTATGTTACCCTTACTTCCTATGAATAATATGTTCCAGTGTATTACAGCAAGTCAATATTTTATTTAAAGAAAGAAAAAAGCAGAAACAAACATTTTTTTTCTTCCCGCCTCTTACATAATTCTATCAGCAGAGGTTAGATAGCTTATTTTAAAAAAATGGAAATAAAAGAAATTTAGGTTTGTGTTAAGTTAATCCAGGCCAGGACCACAAGGAATCAACAACAAGCTTGATGATTTTTCACTTTATCACCGACATATCAATAATTAGTTTTTAATCTAAATATGTGGCATAGAATTTGCATAATTATGTTCTAGTTAATATATATAACTTTATTTTGAGCCCTTGAAATACTGCCTACTAAATCAGGAAACTAAATACAGAACCAAAAAAAAAGTGGTAGATAAAGAGGCTCAGCAACACTAGAAATGAGAGCCAGACAGAGCCCCCAGTCAGCAACTCTAATGCTCCTTTTTGAACTTTTGAGTGAAATATGGATCATTAAGAAAGTAAATTACCTTCTTTCCAAGCAGGCAAAACTATCAGTTTTAACTGCAGGCCAAATTAAACCATAAACACTGATGATTTCCAATAAGAATATGAGTTACAAACAGATGCAAGTACATATGTTCACATTTTGTAAAAGGTAATGTGAGCAGATAAGTGTTTCTGCCAACTTGCTCTGAAAGAAAATCCATTTACAGTTGAGACTCAAGAACTAAACACTTTTCCTGGGGTTTAACTTTTGTTAATAACAATCTGGCCACATCTACAAGAGACACTGACTGCGCAGTTGTTACTTGTTTATAAACAAGTACTAAATGACTATGCACTAAGTAGAGTTACTACTTTGCAGGATTGGAGGGGAAGGGTGTGGTGTTTGACACCAGAAAATCCTGTTATCAAAAAACCCTGCACCTTAAAAAAGTGGTGTGATATTTGACAGCAGCATGTGCCACTGGAAACCAGAGCCTGGACAGCCAAAGTCATGCTCCAGCTGCTGGCCAGGCTCCATGCTGCCAGATTGCCGCAGCTGCAGCCCCCAGAGGCCCTCAGGACCCCAGTTAAGGCTGCTGGGGCCAGCCCAGGTTCTGGCCCCAGCCTCCCCTACACCACGCAGGGTAACGTCCTGCGTGCCAGGGCGTACATGCATGGATGTGCCACTGCTGCTTGTCCCCAGGAAAATGCATGTTCCCACTCATGGGGGCAGGCCCCATATGGGGAAAAAATGTTATCATGACATTTAAAATTGCATTGTATTAACATGCAAAGCACAAGATGCAGAAATAAGATTGCATGATTAACCCTAAGCCTGGCACCACTTAATTTCTGAACATTTGACACTACAATTTTAATCAAAGAATCATAGAACCTCTTGCATAGATCTGAGGTTTACTAGACACATCTACACGAGATGCTTTACTGCACAGCAGACTAAGTTAATGGGCAGTAAAGCATTGCCGTCTACACCTGTGTGGCAATTAGGGTGCAGTAGTTTAATTTACAATCATCAGCTAGCAATTTACTCCTGTGAAACCATCTTCCAGGAGTAAGTGGCCATTACTCCTGGTTTCCCCAAGGGAGCCCTGGTGAACAGCTGTTCACCAAGCCCTTGATGTACTCCCCTAATGTAGCAGTAAGCTGCTACCAAATCCCTTCTCAGCCTTCTCTTTGTCATGCTAAAGAGTCCCAGGTCCTTCAGCCTTTCCTCATATGGCTTGCTGTGCAAGTTTCTGATCATATGGGTGGCTCTTCTCTGGACTCTCTCAAGCTTGTCCATGTCCTTGTTAAAGTGTGGTGACCAGAACCAGATGCAGCTGCAGTTTCACTAGTGCTGAATACAGCAGAAGAATCACTTCCGTGGTTTTGCTGGAGATGCATCAATTGATGCATGTATTATTTGCCCTGCTGGCTACAGCGTGGCACTGCCGGCTGATATTCATACTGTGGTCTGTTATAATCCCCAGGTCCCTTTCGTTTGTGGTGCTGGTCAGTTTGGCACCACCAAGCCTGTAAGTGTGCAGGAGGTTTTTCATCCCCAGGTGGAGCATTTCACATTTCTCGACATTGAACTTCATATAGTTCTGATCCACCCAACTTGCTAACCTGTCTAGGTCCACCTCTACCTGTAGCCTATTTTCAAGCGTGAGCTTGCTCCCCCATCCGTGTCATCTGTGAACTTGGCCAGTGAGCTCTTCACCCCCACACCCAAATCACTGATAAAGATGTTTAAGAGTATTGGACCAAGCACCGACCCGTGGGACACCACTGGCCACTTCTTGCCAGGATAACACAGATCCGTTCATTAGGACTCTGGGTCCTAACCCAAAGCCAATTTCCCACCCACCTGACTGTCTCAAAGTCATGCCCACAATCCTCCTTCTTGCGAGGATATTGTGGGATACCAGATCAAAGACTTTTTGGAAGTCAAGGTATACAATGTCGATCTTCTCTCTTATCCAGGTGGCGAGTTACCTGGTCATAAAAGGAGGAGATGAGCTTGGTAAGGCAAGACCTGCACACGATGACACCATGCTGGCTGTCATTCAAAATCCTACCTTCTGCAAGCTTATTGCAGATAGACTCCTTGATGAATTTTTCCAGGATTTTCCCTGGGATAGAAGTTAAGAAAACTGGCCTATAGTTACCCGGGTCCTCCCTCCTGCCCTTCTTGTGGATGGGCACAACATTGGCCCTCTTCCAGTACTTAGGGATCTCTCCAGAGTGCCATGAGTTTTGGGAGAGTTTCCTTAGGTGTTATGCAATAACTCTGACCAACTCCTTTAGCCCTCTTGGATGAAGTTCATCCAGTCCTGCTGACTTATATGTCTAATTTTTTAACTGATCACACACCAATTCTATGGCAATAGTAGGAAGGTGGTCATTCCTACCCTGCTCATTCTGCACCCTACCTGGAATGATTTTCCCCTTGGTCCAGTGAAATACCGAAGCAAAGTAGTCATTCAGGAATTCAGTTTTCTCCCAAGTTCTGGTAACCAGCTGTCCTGAGTTGTTGACCAATAGCCCCACACTCCCATTTGTTTTCCTCCTGTTCCCTATGTACCTAAAGAAAGACTTCTTGTTGTCCTTGATTCCCATTGCTAATTTGAGTTTAGTCACTGCTTTAGCCTTTCTGATCTGCTCCCTACAAGTGCAGGCCATCGTTGTACCTGCCCTAAGCTTCCTTGGGTCCTGCCCTAAGCTTCCATTGTTTATATGCCTCTTTCTTCTTTCTTAAGAGGACCCTGATTTCTCTGTTTAGTCAAGAGGGCTTCCCAGACCTTGTTTCCTTTTCTCTGCATGGGAATGGACTTCCTTTGTGCTTCAAGGATTGTGTCCTTAAGGAAGGACCAATCTTCATGAATACCTTTCGCCTTCAGTCCCTGGTCCCATAGCACTTCCCCTCCTAGTGACCTAAAGTTGTTGAAATTTGCATTTTTGAAGTCCAAGACTTTAACCATGCTATCAGATTTGTTTGCCTTATGACGGACAGTGAACATGATGTTTTCATGGTTGCTATCACCCAGATTGCCCTCTATATTTAAGTCGGTCACCAGGTTGTCTCCTTTGACCAGGATCAAGTCTAGCAGACTTGCCCTGCTTGCCCTACACACCTCCCGAGTCAGGAAGAGCTCCTCAATGCAGGTTAGGAAGAAATACGACCAATCCAACCTGGCCAAGTGTTCCTCCCAGGAGATGTCGGGATAATTGAAGTCACTCATGATGACCATGTCTTGAGTGCAGGCAGCCTCTGTCAGTTCTCAGGTAAACTCTAGAACCTCCCCCTGGTTTGGTGGTCTGTAGTATACACTGTCACAGAGTGGAGTCCTCATGGATGGCTGTGATGCCCCTAGGGCTCTGAGAACATGCCATTTGGGCTCCCCTTTTCTCACCTGCCATGTCTTGCTGGTAATTATGATAAATAGGGAGGCTGCCCTTGAGTATATGTTTGGACATGGTTCTGATGGACCCCACAGAACCCTGTGGATTCCTGGACCCCTTTCTGGGCCTGGCTCAAGATGGATGCTTCACAGGACACCCTCAGCCTTATGGGCTAGATGCGTTGCTCTAAAACTGTCCCTTTACCACACCCTATGCCTCGCAGGTGGCATTCAAATGTTGTCCTTCTGAGGCCTTAGTCTAGCTTGGCCTCCTGTCATCACTGGGCTCTCCACAGCCCTGTCTCTGTGCCCTCCCTGGCACCAGGCTCTCCGCAGCCCTGTTGTCGCTGCATCCACTGGCACTGGGGTCTGCTCACCCCCTTTGTCACTATGCCCCCTGGTGCTGGGGTCTCCACACTGTAGTGTGCCCCAATGAGGCTGCCTCCTTCCACAATAGCCTCAGTCCGGTCCACTGGTTTAAACAGCAACAGAAATCACAACCCTCTGGACTATAACAGAATATGAACAGGACAGGGTGCACTCTGTCCCTTCAAAAGAGGCCAGCTTCTCCCCAAGCATTAAGTACCTTGTAGCCCAGGGTACCCGATGATCTCCTGGAGTCCCATTAGTCCTGCATATAGCAGATCAGGCGCCCACTACGTCTCTGAGCAGTTCTTTTCTGCGGGCTCCTTCCCCTGGCTGCTGGCAGAGAATGAACTCCTGCTGGTCTCAGCCCTGGGGTTTATATGTGCCTAGGGCCCTGCCTTGTTCCGGTCAGCTGACCAGGTGCAGGAGCAGGCTAATTCCCTCATTAGCCTGCTGCCACAGTAACCTGCGGCTATGAGGTTTCTGTCTGGCTCCTAAGGCCCTCTCCCTAGACAGCTTCTGCTCTTAAAGGAGCAGGCACCTTAGTGTCCTGCAACATACACCTACAGTTAGGTTTCTCTTGCCGCACCCCCACTCCCTCCACAGCTTGACCCAGAGGGTTTCAAGCCATTCTTCTTTGGAGCTGATGTCAGCCAACAAGGAGGTGCACTGCTCTTTCACACAGAGCAACACCTCTACCTTTCTTCCTTACCCGGTCCCTTCTATGTAGGGCACAGCCTTCCATGGCTATGCCCCAATCATGTGAGGAGTCCCACCAGGTCTCTGTGACCCCTACTAAATCATTTCATAGTTTCATACTTATTAGGATCGGAAGGGACCTATTAGATCATTGAGTCTGACCCCCTGCCCTGAGCAGAAGAGTGCTGGGGTCAGACAGCCCCAGCCAGGTATCTGTCCAATCTCCTTTTGAATATTTCTAAGGAAGGGGACAACACCAACTCCCTTGGAAGCCTATTCCATATTTTGGTGACCCTCACTGTAAAGAACTTTTTCCTGATGTCCAGCCTGAATTTGCTCTCTTTTAATTTGTGTCCATTGTTTCTAGTTACCATGACTGACGCCCTGGTAAACATCATATCCCCCACTTCCGGCTGCCCCCCCCTGATGAGTTTGTAGCCAGCCACAAGATCACCTCTTAGCCTCCTCTTGTGGAGGCTAAAGAGGTTCAGGTCTCCCAGCTGGTCCACCTAGGGTTTTTTTGTAGGCCTTTAACCAGATGCGTGGCCCTCCTCTGAACCCTTTCCAAGTTATCCACATCCCTCCAGCAACCAAAGCTGGACACAGTACTCCAGCTGCAGCCTGACCAATGCCGTATAGAGGGGAAGTACCACTTCCCTAGACCTGTTTGTGATGCATCTACTTATGCAAAAGAGAGTGTGGTTAGCTTTACTTATTACCTCATCACATTGATGACTCATGTTCATTTTGAAGTCAATTATGACTCCGAGGTCCCTTTACACAGTTGTGCTGCTTAGAATGGTCCCTCCCAGACTATAGGAGTGCTGATGATTCTTTCTCCCCAGGTGCAACACATGACACTTATCCTTGTTAAACTTCATCCTATTCTGTTCTGCCCACCTCCCCACCCTGTCCAAATCCACTTGGAGTTGCTCCCTGCCCTCTAGTATGTTTACCTCCCCCCACAGTTTTGCATCATCAGCAAACTTGGACAGGGTGTTTACTACTCCAAGTCACTAATGAAAACATTGAATAGTACTGGTCCCAGGACAGAGCCTTGAGAGACTCCGCTGCCTACATGTCACCAGGTAGAAACTGACCCGTCTACCACCATTCTCTGGGTGCGTCTCATAAGCCAATTTTCCACCCACCGGACTGTGCGATAATCTACATTGCAGTTTTTTATAGTTTATTTATAAGAATTGGGTGCGACACTCTGTCAAAGGCCTTTTTAAAGTCTAGGTAAACAACATCTACCTCTGTTCCCCCTCCTTCAAGCATTTTGTAACCCGGTCGTAAAATGAAACTAGGTTGGTCAGGCAGGATCTGCCTGTTATGAACCCATGCCGATTGACCCTTAGCATTACTTTACCCGCTGGTCCCCTGCAAATGTGATCTTTAACTATTTTCTCAAAGGTCTTGCCAAGAATAGAGGTGAGGCTAACCGGCCTATAGGTACCGGGTTCCTCCTTCCTCCCCTTCTTGAAAATAGTGACCATATGGCCCTTTTCCAATCCTCTGGGACTTGTCCCGAGTGCCATGAGTGCTCAAACAATTGTGCCAGCGGGGCTGCTAGGACTCCAGCTAATTCCTTAAGTACCCTAGGGTGAAGATCATCAGGGCCTGTTGACATAAATACATTCAGCCCTTCCAGATGCCCCCTTACTCAGTCTGCATGAACTGCTGGTGGGTTGGTATCTATCCTGGGCTTGTCTAAAGTCCTAATGGGATGCGTATTTGTATTAGCGTCCAGGAACACGGATGCAAATAATTCATTTAGAATCTCTGCTTTAGTCATCTTATCTGTTATCAGTTGTCCTTGTTCATCCTGAAGTGGTCCCAAGCTATCCTGCACCCTTTTTGCTGCCCATGTACTTAAAAAAAAAAAAAAAAAAAAAATTACTTTTTGTTATCTGTAACTTTTGTCGGCAGCCTAAGCTACATCTCCACTTTGGCTCTCCCCACTGTTTCCCTGCAGGCTTGAGCCAAGAAGATGAACTCCTCCTTGGTGACTGTCCCCTGCTTCCACAGCCTATAGGCCTCTTTTTTCCAACCAACAGTGGTGAAAGAGCAGGTTAGGGACTATTTAGACAAGCTGTACAAGGTCCATGGGGCCAGATGGGATACACCCAAAGATGTTGAGGGAGTTGGCTGATGTGACTGCAGAACTGCTGGGCATCATCTTTGAAAACTCATGGCTAATCAGGAGAGGTCCTGGATGATTGGAAGAGGGCAAACATAGTGCTCATATTTAAGAAAGAGAAGAGGGAGGATCCAGGAAACCACAGACTAGTCCGCTCACCTCAGTTCCTGGAAAAATCATGGGGCAGATCCTCAAGGAATCCATTCCTAAGCATTTGGTGAACTGACTGTTCCTAATCACCTTCTTCTCCAAAGGCAAGTCATGTCTGACTAACCTGATTGCCTTTTATGGTGAGATGACTGGTTCTGCAGATGCAGGGAGACTAACAGATGTGGTATACAGGCATTCCTTGGACTTACAAAACAATTGGTTCCTGAAAACCATGTTTTAAATCTAAGCGTTGTAACTCAGAACTAATTTTCCCATTGGAAACAATGTTATAAATGGGGAATTGATTTGTGACGTAAGGCCTGATGCACCATTTTCACCAAAAATAACCCAGAATTTTGTACTCAATCAATTCTAGTCAAGTAATATAGCTACATTAATATATTTATATTGTAAATAGCAATCATATTGATTGCGAAGGACTTCTTTGAGGTGACTTTGCTGGATTTTTTGAAGGGCTCTTGGTTGGATTTTTTGAAGGGTTCTTGGCTGGAGTCTTCTCAGGAGTCTTGGCTGGAGGTTTTTCTGGAGTCTTGGCTGCTTTCTTAAAGAAAGTGTCCAAGGAAATTTGGACAGATGTTTTCCAGGGAGATGGGTGACGCAGCAAACTTGTTTGCTGACCTAGTGACGTGTCGGATCGAGTGTTGTAAAGTCGAAACTGATGTCAGAAAGTTAAAATGGTGTCAATTTATAAAAGTTGTAAGCGTGAAAAGTTGTACCTCGAAATGTTGCAAGTCAAGGACTGCCTGTAAAAATGGTGTCAATTTATAAAAGTTGTAAGCGTGAAAAGTTGTACCTCGAAATGTTGCAAGTCAAGGACTGCCTGTACCTTGATTTTAGCAAGGCTTTTGATATGGTGTTCCACAACATTTTTGCAGGCAAGCTAAGGCAATATGGAGCTATGATTGGATGGACTGTAAGGTAGATAGAAAACTGGCTCCAGCAGCAGGCTCAGAGGACAGTAATCAATGGCTCAGTGTCTACTTGGCAGCTGGTATCAAGTGGAGTGCCCCAGGGGTCAGTCCTGGGGCTGGTTTTGTTCAATATGTTCATCAACAACCTGGAAGATGGTATAGAGTGCATCCTCATCAAGTATGAAGATGATACCAAGCTGGGGGAAGTAGTAGGTATGCTGGAGAGTAGGGCTAGGATTCAGAGTGACCTAGACAAATTGGAGGATTGGGCAAAAAGGAATCTCATGAGGCTCACCAAGGACAAGTGCAAAGTCTACACTTAGGATGGAACAATCCTATGCACCAGTACAGGCTGGGGACCAACTGGCTAGGCAACAGCTCTGCAGAAAAGGACCTGAAGGTTATAGTGGACAATACACTGAATATGAGCCAGCAGTGTAGCCTTGTCACCAAGAAGGCTAACGGCATACTGGGCTGCATTGGTAGGAATGTTGCCAGCAGGGAAAGGAAGCGATTATTCCCCTCTATTCTGCACTGGTGAGGCCACATCTGGAGTACTGTGTTCAAACTGGAGAGTCTAGTGGAGGGCAACATAAATGGTGAGGGGGCAGGGGTACATGACTTATGGAGGAGAGGCTGTGGAAACTGGGCTTATTCAGTTTAGACAAGAGAAATCTGAGAGGGAATTTAATAGCAGCCTTTAACTACCTGAAGCGAGGGTGGGAAAGAGGATGAAGCTAAAATGTTCTCAGTGGTGGCAGATGACAACACAAGGAGCATCAGTCTCAAGTTGCAACAAGGGAAGTTTAGGTTAAATATTAGGAAGAATTTTCTCACTAGGAGGGTAGTAAAACACTGGAACAGGTTACCCAGAGAGTTGGTGGAAGCTCCATCCTTGGAGGTTTTTAAGACTTGGCTAGACAAGCCTTGTCTGGGGTGATCTAGTTGGGGATGGTCCAGCTTTGAGCAGGATCTAGTTGAGGAGGTTGCACTAGATGACCTCTTGAGGTCCCTCCCGACCCTTTTTTCTATGATTCTATAACTCTGTATCATGACTAAAAAGCTTTGGCCAGCTACCCAGTCAGAAGCCAAGCTGGGTAACTTATGTACAGATTACTCTTTAGAGTGGACTAACTAACTCAGTAGTGTCAAACATATGGCCTGCAAGCCAGATCCGGCCTGTGGAACCATTCCAGCCAGCATGCGACCAACAGTTGGAAGCTGTGGCCAGCAGAGCATGGCCTGCCATAGAATGTAGGGTCCCTGAACCCGAATGGACATGGCCACTGGCAGCCCTTGCTTGGCCCATTGCCACCCAACCTCCAGCCCATGCTGCTACTCAATTCCCTGACCCACTCTGCTATTTGATTTGCTGACCAATTCTGCTGCCAGCCCCTGAATCTGCATTGCTGCCTGAACATGGACCTGCATCACTGGACTGGACTTGGACCCATCACAACTGCTGCTGGCTTCATGGATCTGACCCAGGAGGGGCCTGTGCAGTCCAGATCTACCCTGGGCCCTAGTTCATACAGTTAGTGCAGATTGGCCATGTTGTCAGACTAAAAACAGAGGAGGTAAAAGCCATGTTACTTTTTCATTAAAGTAGATTAGAACTCATTCCATCTTAGTCACACAACTAGAAAATATTGCAGTGTTCTATGTTTTCAGTTTTATTGTTTTTCTCCTGCAGTTTGAAATCAATTAGGATAGCAAATTGCAAACATCATTACCCATAAATTCATACACCACTAAACTGTTTGAAGCTCTCCATAAATGTTTATGATTTGGCTGTAAATCATGAACAGAATGCAGCTTCGATTTGTTTGGTATTGTATACTCTTTGTGAAGGTATGATAGCATTGAAGTAAAAGATGCAGATGCAGCTCATGCAGTTATGTCCATGCTAGTTTTAAAGCAGCTCAGTATGTGACATTTTGTGCTAATTCAGTCACTTAATCTGTATGTACCCAAATCATTTGCATCTAAATATAAATTTCAAATCTATGGTCAACATACCTGGCTCCAAGCAGTAGCAAGGATAGGACCTGTAAACTGTACACAGATAGACAGCTACTGTGGGGCAGATGGCTGGAAGATTTGAAGTTTGCTGAGTGGATACATGGATTAGATAACACTGGAGGACATTTGGGAGTAGCTGGTAGAAGTTAGAGGAGTAAGGCAGTGGAGAGGCAGTTGGATGGTTGATGCTTGATCAGTAGAAGGGAGGTGGTCTTGGTTATGTGAAGATGCAAGAAAGTGGATGCTGAGTTGTATGAGGAAAAAAAAAGAAAGTATTTGAACAGGCTAGGCTGCAGGGGAATGCCAGACTTGAGTAGGTGATGAATTCCTGGAAAGGCCAAATTTGTGGGGACCCTGTGGTCTGACTTTGTAGTGCTGCTGCCCCACTTGTCACCCCATTCTTTCTGTTCCTTTCTTGCTACCATCCAAAGGAGGAGCAGCAAAGGAGGAGGCACCAACCTTCCAGCTCAGAAGGTGTGAAAAAACATCCTAGCTAAAAAACAGATCTACAGATAAATATTTGCTGCCTTCCTACAGCTTAGCTAAATGTAAGAAAACTCAGGTGAACTGCAGAAATGCTTGAGTAGTCTATAAAATGTAGCCCCAGTATTCCTGCGTTTGCTTGGGGTAAGGAAGCTACCCAAACATCAAGAGAAAAGTGTGCAGTTGGCTCAGAAGCACCTCCATATTAAAACATACTACATTCAGTTTGAGCATGCTAAATTGAGAAGGAAGTAGGCCCAGGTAAGCTATTGGCAACCTCAAACACCACTAAAGCTGACTTTGGAGAATGGAAAGAGAGAAAGTGAGGTAACTAAGGAGGCAGGCTTAATTTAATAAAAAACTTGGACTTACTTTTGAGAGATATGGGGGACAACTTGTTTCTACAATGAGGTCAAAAAAGGACAAGATAACTAACTGTGCCTATTGGCTCAATGAAGTCTTTGATTCCCCGATATGCTATACAAACAATTTATTTGATTTATTGCCTTGGTAAATTATCTTTCAAAATCCTCCACAAACCCATTAAGTGATCAGCCACTTTCAGACCAAGAGAGATACCATATTTTTCTGTTTCTTTTTGTATTCTGAAAAACTGAAATCAAGACAGAAGACAATTTTTTTTTTTAATCATCTTATTTTCATGCTACACAGCATTTCCCTAGACATCCTTTAAAAAAAGTCATTGCACTCCAGAAGCATTTGAGTGACAAAACCATCTCTCTCCTGCTGCGTTATTCTAACATTTAGTTTTCTCTCTATTTTCCTACCTTAGGCTGGGCCTAAAATAATACAAAATGACATCTGTTTGTGCAATGAAATTTTAAAGACAACTTCTGACATTTGAGAAACGAGCAACATGTACACCAAATACATTTATCCTTAGATTTTACATCATACAATGGAATAGCTCTTGAAAGTTAAATAAATGCCCAAGTGTGCTGTAATGCAGCTTACAAATTGATTTCTATAATGATTTGCACTTATTGCACCCTCCATCCAAGAACCATAATAGGCATTACAAACATTAAAGCAATGGTTCTCAACTGGGGTTTTCTTACTATGGCTCCAGAAACAGTGTAGGCCAAAGAATGCCCCGAGTAAATGGGTATCTGATTGTTTGGTCTGGGGAGTAAAAAGGCAGTCAATCATGATATGTAGCCACCTCACTCCTTGTGTGCAGTTGGCTACAGAAACTAACGTGCATCTCCACTATGCTAGTGCAATGGGCCTACTCTACTCCAAAAGAGACCAACTCAGGAAGGAAATCACCATATACTACAACAACTTAAAAGACAGAAATCCATGCATGTTCCCTGACAATATACAGTGGATACAAAGAGACTACGAAAAACTTTCTACAGCATTCATCCGACATAAAAAGAAGAAATGGAACAAATTACTCCAAGAACAAGCTCCCCAACCACAAAACAACCATCAGAGGAACAACACCAACACC
>NW_005842575.1:493475-505388 GCF_000455745.1 Alligator sinensis
ACCTCGCCAACCTCATCACCAGAAGCAAACTTCCTCAAGCCCAGAACACACCAAAAGGATCCAGACCATGCCAGGATGAGAAATGCAAAACCTGCCAACACATCTCCACCACCCCCACTATTACTACACCCCACGACAGAGCCATCAGCATCCCTGGATCTTACAGCTGCACCTCCAGAAATGTAATATACCTCATCCAATGCACCAAATGCCCTGATGGAAAATATGTAGGAGAGACCAAACAACAACTGCGCACCAGAATGAATGCACACCGGAAATCCATCAAAGACAGGAATACCCAATTACCGGTGGGGGCACATTTCTCACAGGAGGGCCACTCTCTCTCCAATCTCTCAGTCCTGATCCTCAAGGGAAACTTACACAACACTTCCTCCCAGAGACAAGCCTATGAACTCCATTTCATCAACCTCCTGGATACTAGAGATCATGGACTAAACACAGACATTGGATTTTTGATACATTATAACCTGCCTGGCAACTGACTCCCCAGCCGCTGGCTTCTTTACTTTTCATTCCATCCAGGAAGAGCACACACCAACTGCTGAAACTTCCTTAGCCTGACGAAGGGTTTTTGAATCCAAAAGCTTGCTTAGTAACTATTCTCCAACTATTTGGGTTGGTCTAATAAAAGATATTAAATTCACCCAAGGAACCTTGTCTGCCTATGTCCTTAGACCAACACGGCTACAACCTAAACCCCTGTAGCACACAGACACTGATTAATAGCAATAAAGGTTTCTCCTCCCTCCAATTGATTCTACAAGTCCCTGAAAGCCAAAAATCAACTTTACTAGATGCAGTGTTTCCTGTCAACCATTTTCAAACTAATATGGATAACATTCTTGATATGAAACACCTGAATCAATAATGCACTTTGTACAGGGAAATATTTATAGCTTAGGTTTTATAATTCAAAGACTAATAAGTTATGTCAAGAAAAATGGGCCCCTCTACACATGTAGATAAAGGCATGATGGGATCTAATGCATGATCCACACTACCATACATCCTGCCATGCCACACATGCATGGCAGGAGGCGTGATTGTGGGATTGTGCATTAGATCCCAATTGCGCCTTATTGCTGGTGCAGGGGGAGACTGATCCTGGGCTCTCCTTGCACTGGCAGGAAGTAAGCTCCTGCAGCTGGGATCCCCCTCAACTGATGGGGCTCCTAGCCAAGGGGCTCACCATGCACTCCTGCAGCTGGAAGCCCTAGCAACTGACCCAACCCAAACTCTCAGCCACAGGGGGACCTCAGAGGTCCCCACAGCAGGAAGACCCCAGCTAATGTGATCTCCCAGCTGCAAGGATGTGCGAAGCACCCCCACAGTTGGAAACCTGCATCAACTGTGGTCTTCAGCCACAGGGATGAGTGGAATGCCCTTGCAGTTAGTAGCCCTGTCAGTTGATGAAGTTCCCACCTGCAAGGGGTGGAAACCAGTGTCAGCAAAGAGTTGCCAGGCTCAGGAAACCCACCCCCAGCTGGGAAATCAAGTCGGCTGATGGGGCTTTCAGCCCCAGGCACATGTTCAATTAATGATATGCTAGGAAGCAGCTACAAAGTTATTACATATATTTTGTGGAATAACTTTTGTAGCTTATTCCTCTTTTTCAGACACCAGTAATTGACTGAATGTGTAGCCAGGTGACCACTGAAGGTGTGATTAGTTAATCACGCCTTAAGTGTAACATGTAGATGGGGCCTAATTTCTTTAGCTGTAGACTTAGTTTGGGATAAACTGAGCATGCACAACTCTCCTTCCAATAAAAGCAGGCATATATTCACCTTCAAGCCTCATATTGTGCTTTAAGAAGGAGAATAAATACAAAGGTAATTGTAACCAGGCCCTGCAGATATAGAAAGTGATTAGGCAAGATGTTTACTCTTCCATATACCTGCCTTCCCTCCTGTCACAAAAATATTTAAAACACCTTCCATCATATAGTCAAAATTGGTAGGACAGAGGGTCAGGAGAAGAGTTAGTGACAAAGGCTAGGTGCAGATGTTCAGAGAGGCATGGGGGAAGGTTAGATCACCTTAAAAATGGCCACCCAATCCAACTTAGTTCACCCAGGTACAGATCTTATATTTAGATTGACCTACCTAAGGATTTAAGTGTGAACTGTATAGAAGTTCAGTAAGTTTAGATCAGTCTAAAAAAAGGCCAACACAATCTAAGTTAACCCTACCTCCAAGATAGTCCAACTTCGATCGGGCCTAGTGAGATCAATCTAATTGAACTTATATACAATTCCCAGCACAGCCCCAGGACAGGGAAAGCCCACCTGCTGGCCACAGCTCTGGAACTTCACTTTTCCAACCCTGCCCCACCACCCACCCCCATCACTGGGTTACTTCTAGCCCTCTGGACCCTCCCACCTCCCCAAGGACCAGCCAACCTCCACTGAGCCTGCCAAATCCCCATCCTGCAAGCCACTCCCTGTGCCATTTTACCAGCATTCACCCATGCCAGGGGCCACATGAAAGGAGGGGTTGGTGGAACTGGGGGTGGGGTAAGGTTTGCTGGGGAGGTTGTTTGTCTGGGGTTGGGGGTCTAAAGATAACCCCTGGTCTAGGAGGGGAAAGATACCCCCATTCCCCCAAGCCTGCCCCCAGACCCTGCTAATCCCCACCCCCCTGATCACCCCAAACCCTTGCAGACCCCACCAACTTCTCTTCAACCCCCTGCACACCCCACTTGTCCCTCCAAGCTCCCCATTATCCCAATTTACTTTAGATCAGGTAGCCATTTTTAACTCAATTTAAATATCCCCTAACCTCCCCAAATGTCTGTACATACCCAAAAAGAGAATGATTCTGGCAATGGGTCAGGGGATGGCTAGAGTCTTCAGCTGGAAGTCATTAGTCATTTGACAATATAGCTGCTCCTTTTATGCTGGCATGAAGTGAGAAGACACTGGAAGAGATCTTATGGATATAATTTCTCTGTGTAGCTGGGCAAAAAACATACATCTGAATGTACAAGTCTCTAAGGATATATGATCCATTAATAATTTTTTTTTTTTTTAACTTCTCTTATGCACGCTACATCCTTGTTTTCCTATCAAACGTAGGGAAGAAAGCTTAGACTCAGTGAAAGAACATTTGGATTAATTTGGTTTCTACATGATTTTGTGGAGCTGTAGACAACTTGACTACTATTTTTAGAAAAGCAACAACTCAGCAAAAAAAAAATCTAATCAATGTTTCAATTTAAAAAATACAAGATAAAGTTTCTGGGACAACTTTTTCCCCTATTTGCATCAGTGAAAGTGTACAGTAACTTCATTTTAAGCCAGTAGAATTAATCTAGATTCACACTTTCAAATTACAGCAGGAGATATACAAGAAAATTACAAGGGCTAAAAGAGATTTCAGAAAGCAAATGTGTACATGTAAAAAAGCTCCCAAACAAGTATGTCACAATTTACTACCAAAAAAGGCATCTCTTCACAATTGCCTAAGGTTAAAGGCAACAATTAAGGAAAATGAGAGCATTAGTGAGAAGCTATATTATTTCTTTGCACTGAACTTCAATAGGATGTTGTTAATGAGGTTATTTTCTCTGTACCTGCTCTTTTCTAGTAGTAGATAGAAACACCTTTGAGGTGTTGAAGAGGAGGCTGGATAAGCACCTCATTGAGATAGTTTGAACTCATTAAACTCCTGCCTATGGCAGGAGATCAGACTTGATCTTCCAGGTCCCTTCCAGTCCATTGATTCTATGGTTGGGTTTCTTACATACCACACACTCCTAAATAAGACACACACTTTTTTGGGGAGATAATAAGGAATAGAAAAAAAAAAAAAAAGAGAGAGAGAGAGAGAGAATATTTTTCCAGGAGACATGGCTAAGACAGCTGACTACATTCAGCAACTCACACCTTCAGCCATCTCAAGGGCTGTGTCAGATGTGAGTGACAGTGTTAACCTTTTCACAACTGCTGCCAAATTGGCCAATTCAGCAGTAGCTTTGCAAAGGTTAACTCTGGATTCATCCCTGCTGCTTGCTGGCCCAGAGAGAAGCAGCAGACATCTTGACAGCCAGTACAGACAGCTTCTCCATGCTTCTGTTCCAGCGAAGAAAGTCAGCTTCCCTGCTTAAGACACACATCCCAGTTTTGAAGGGCTGATTTGGTGGAAGAGGAAGGTGCACATGGTATGTGAATAAATACAATATTACTGGAGACTGCCTCAGAGGAGAAGATTCAGGAACAAATTGATCCCTTAGAACTAAAACAGAAACAGGCCCAGATGGCATATGTCCATACATTCAGAAGGAGCAAAAGTATGAAGCAAGGTAAAAAACAAAAAATATGCAGCCATATTAAAAATAGTAATCATACCACATGATGATTTGAGGGTGACAAATGTCATACCTGCATTTTAAAAAACCTCTCAGGATGGTGTGAGTAATTATAGATCAGGAAGCCTTATATCTGTACCTGGCAGACTAGTTGAAAGTTACAGTGAAAATAGAGTAGCACACCTAGTCAAATCAGCATTATTTATACAAGAGAAAAATAACACCTCACTAATCTATTTTATTGACATGTTCACAACATTTTAATAATGAATACAGTACATCCAGTACAGAACTTGAGGACATTAGTTCGTCAGAAGCCCTCTGAAAGCCAAAAGAGCCAGATCCAAAGAGACTTAAATTTTTCCTGTTTGAGCACAAATAAAGTTTATGAGTCACAAAACCCAACCCAGAATAACCTTCTCCAGCATCTACCAAACTGTCCAAGCACCTAAAATGGATGGGGAAAATAAGTGACCTGAAAATGCACCTGGACACCTAGACTTTGTCCCTGCCTTATCTATTAGACAATTAATTGGTTAAAAAGCAGAACTAACCTTTGTAGGAAGGACTGGAACTCAAAACTACCTCCCCACCCTGCAAGGAAGGGTCTGCTTCATTGGGCTAGTCACACACTCTCTTGCTTACGACCCTACGAATATTGTATTCTTGTCTGTAGTGTCTCCTTTCCATCAGAACAGGTAGAGGGAACCCCCACCACCCAGGCCAGCCCATAATATGGTGGTAGAATACTCTCCTGGGAAATGTGAATTTGAGTATGCTAAGTGCTAAGAACTAGGTCTCCTGCTTTATAAATTAGTACACTAGACTAAAGGATACAAGATGGGGAATACAACTACCCCCTTAAAGACTGAACATGATGTGCTGTTCTTTATATTAAACTCGGTGCTGCTGTTAAATTAGGTTTTCTGGTTTAAGTAGGTACTTCCACTCTATAGTCTCTCCATAACTTGAGATGATAGAAGCACTTATATTGTACCCCCAGGTCAGATGTTCAAGCTCCACGGAGGAGTAGGAGGTCAGGCAGAAACATGTACCTAGCATTTTCTCTTGGCACCTTTATGCTGAGTGCTTAATTGATCTGAACTTTAGGAGGCATCTAGGTCTCCCATTCACTGTATGAGAAACCTTGATGCTTAACCATGTTGATTTGGATCACGTTTCTTAGACAAGATGCCTGAATTTTAGATACCCAGTGCTGAAGCAGAGGTCCCCACATGGGAACTTGGACCAGACCCAAGTCACCCTCAGAAGAAACTACTAATGAATAGGTCCAAGGAGGTGATACTTCCCCTCTATCGGACGCTGGTCAGACCGCAGTTGGAGTACTGCGTGCAATTCTGGGAGCCGCACTTCAAGAGGGATGCGGATAACCTGGAGAGGGTCCAGAGAAGGGCCACTCATATGGTTAAGGGCCTACAGACCAAGCCTTACGAGGAGAGACTAGAGAAACTGGATCTATTCAGCCTCCGCAAGAGAAGGTTGAGAGGCGACCTTGTGGCTGCCTATAAGTTCATCACAGGGGCACAGAAGGGAATTGGTGAGGCTCTACTCACCAAGGCGCCCCCGGGGGTTACAAGAAATAATGGCCACAAGCTAGCAGAGAGCAGATTTAGATTGGACATTAGGAAGAACTTCTTCACAGTTAGAGTGGCCAGGGTCTGGAATGGGCTCCCAAGGGAGGTGGTGCTCTCCCCTACCCTGGGGGTCTTCAACTCTCTTTCCTGCTTATGCAGGGGGTCGGACTCGATGATCTATTGAGGTCCCTTCCGACCCTAACATCTATGAATCTATAATCTATGAATGAAACTAAAACAGTCATGCGGCAAGAGGCAAAACATTATCTTGGACCCAAAGATAGCCAAGAAACAAGAGTAGGAATACATGGTCAATTTTCACCAAGGTAAAAAGATTACTGTGGGACACTTCAAGAATCCATATAAAAGGAATAAAATGGTCAAAAATGCCCAAATGATCTGGTACTCCAGTCATGGTCAAGTGATTTAGGCATGTATTTTTAGGTGCTTTTGAACATTTTATCCTACATCTTCAATGTATTTACTAGCAATCTAGAAAGAGGGTGAAGAGTTAGGTAGCAACATCTGCAGATGAAAATGCTGTTTAAAGTTCAGAGTTTGTGAACAACTCCTGAGATGAAATTATTTTGCATGTATTTTTATCTGCCACTGTTTAAAGCCCATGGGGGGGGGGGGGGAGGAGAGAGAGAAAAGTTACTTGTATACCTTCAGGGAACTAAGTTACCATTATCAGCTTATGAAAGGGATCTGTGCATCTCTGGTATGTCTACAAGAGATGCTTACTGCACAGTTGACTAATTAACTGCACACTAGATGTCTTGGTGCCTACATGTGAGCTGCTATTAGTGCACGCAAAACTAATAAACTCCGCAGCATCGTAAATTTATTTACAATAAACTACATGGTAGTTTATCGTGTAGTGAAGCTTTCATGCACAGCAGGGCACGTGTAGACACTGCTCTGGCTGACTGGAGCTCAGGGTGCTTCAGTGTGGGGCTAGCTCGCAGGTAGCCCCCGCACTGAAGCACCCTCATGCCCTAGCCAGCCACTCTGCAGCACATGAAGCCTGGTCAGAGCAGCTTGGACTGGCAGGGGACCCAAGGGGTCAACCTGCCAGCCCAAAACTGCTCTGACCAGGCTCCACATGCTGCAGAGGCACTGGCTGAGACACCCCTAAATATGCTGTGGAATTTATTCATGCACATTACACGTGTAAACACACCCACTGTGCATCACTTTAGCACAATGTGTATAGCTCAATGTGTCTAGCATAGTGCAAATCACTCCTCAACATGAAGCCCCAGTCAAGAAAGAAAATAATATGTGTCAGGATGGTGGAAAAAAAAGAATTATATCGAAGTGATGCCTTTATATAAATCCATATTGTAGCCTTCTCTGGAATACTGTGTTCAGTAATGCTCACTCCTCCTGAAAAGGTTATTGCAGAATTAGAGGTTTGGAGGGAAGGGCAGTAAAATGATTAGGTACACAGGAGAATCTCTTACATGAAGACAAATTGTAATGATTTACCAGAAAAGAGAAACAAATAAGAGAAGCTGTGATGGTTCTTTCCTATAAAAACAATGAATGTTATAGAAAAACAGACTGAAAAATTCTATTCTCGTTATTTCATAAAAACAGCAACAAGGAGATATTCAATAAAATGAAAGAAAAAATTTGCAACACATGAAGGAACTGCTTTTTACAAAACATACTATGAAACTGTGTAAATCGTTGCAACAGGTTGTCATTGTAGTTAAGAATTCCACAAGATCCAAAAAGATTGTAGACTTACACAGATGCAAAGAACATATAAAAGTTATTAAACACAGGGTAGTATTCCGTTTCTTTCCTGGTCATCTAAAGGTCTAGATTTGTCCATCTAGATAGTATTTTGGTCACCTAAGTACTAAAAATGCCATTTATGTACAGGTAGGGATTCCACTTTTGCCGAGTAGGCTGCATGCCTACATGGGTGCCCAGCAGACACACTGGGCATGCACACTAGTAATTTCTTTTTTCCTAGGAGGCAAGTGGCTAGGTCAGCCACCTGGGAAACATGAGGACTGGGTTCTAGGCTTCCCTTACAGAGCAGGTTTGAAGCTGGGTCTCTGGCTTCTCAGAACAGCACTTTTACAACTATGAAAAAAGTCAGGCATTGACCAGCCCCCTCTCCATGACAGAATCCAGGACATCCAACTTCTCATGTGGAATGCTTTAACCACTTAACTACTAGGGGCATAAAATGAGAAGGTTCTTCTCTTCATCCTCCCCGATTCCCCAATTTAAGTCCTTTTAGTCATGAGTTTTGGTCAACTACATTTTTGGGCCTTAGACTCCATTACATATTCATAAGGGATACACCCAATTGCCCAGCTACATACATAGCCAGTGCATAGCCAATGTGGCCAGTCTGCACATGTACATAGTCACAGACATGTAGAGGCTATGTGGCCAAGAATTGAATTCCTGCCTGTGTGTAAGTAGTACTTTTGGCTCTTAAAAAAAACTAGAAGTGCCATGATACCTACATGATCAGGAAAGGAACAGAATGCAACCCAAAATGTTATAAAGAACATTTTTGGAAGGAATCTAATATTTTATACTTTAGGGTTGCAACCAATTTCTAACAATTAGAAATTACTATCAGATCCAATAAAAGGCACAGATTATTCTACAAGATTATGCATGGTACGTTGCATCTTCCTTTAATGGCCAATGTTGGGAGATAGGATATTGCACTCTACAGTCTGGGGGTCTGCTTTCATAAAGCGATTCCAATGTACCCATGAGCCTTAAGTTTTATATTAAAATTAGCAAAATTGCCCATCAAGAATGACAGGGGGGTGGGTGGACGGAGACGGAGTGCTGCCACTCACCACCCTGCACTGCTGCTGCCTCCCACGAGCAGTGGGGCGGGAAGCCTGCACTAGAAACAGGCCAGTATTGGGATTTTAAAACCTTTGTTATCCTTCGTGCAGTTCTCCATGTACACATTCCCATTTGTGAGCCTTTTAACTATATACTTTTTTAGCTTAGCAGTACCTTTTCCAGCTGATCCCGTCAGGCTTCTCACCCCATGCCAAAGGAATAAACAGCAGAACATACATTCTTAGTCTTCATTTTCTTGCAGTTGCCTGGATGTCAAAGCAACTTCTCATCAGGTAGATATGATCAGACTTGCAGTGACTACTACTTTCACTTTTTGTTGTTGCCCTTTGGTTTCTCTTCCTTTCATTATCTTCCCTTATTTTCTTTTCTCCAGAAACCTAAGCTTTGGGAGACTGAAGCCTATTTATTTCAAGGGACTGTCTGGAGTCATCTGGGTGGAGATCTCCCCCCCCCCCCCTCCCCCCCCCCCCCCCCCCACTATGTCTGGTCCTGCGCCACCCTTCCCTCCAGCTCTGCATCCAGCCATGCCACCCAACCCCCCGGGGAGGTGGCAGTTGTGTGGGGTGGTAGGACTCCATCCCCACCTGTCATTCTTGACAGGCACTGACAGCACTGGCTGCAGCTACACCACACCCTGCCAGAAGCCCCCTGCCCCCAAGCATTATGAACAAACAAACAGACAGATGGACTAAGCCTACAGATATAGATATTTTATTGCAACAGGTCTTCAAAAGTTATATTCATAACATATTACTAATAAAATTGTACTCCTGCACTTCTAGAAACACTGCCTTACTGGTATTTGCAGTAGCCAAAGCCAAAACAGGGCTACAGGACAAATAGAATATGATTATACAACCACAATACACAGTGGTGATAGTGGCAACTCCAGCCCTCACTGCATGTCCCATGCTGGAGCCAGAGCTGTTTCTGCCACATGTCCCCTGCCACAACAGCAGCTCCAGCTTTGGCTTCTTCAACCACAATCACAGTCCGCACCCCAGATACAGAGGCAGCAGTCTGTTAGGAAGAGACGGCCTCCCCATCACCCCAACGGGGAAGAAGCTTTTTTCAACCATGTTGGCCGATCTGCTTGACAGAGCTTTAAACTAAGATCACCAGGGGATGGGCAGACAACTGTTAGAGCAAGCCCAGGAAGTGGCAAACACATAATCAGCAGGTCAGGAAATACAACTGAACTTACTCTGACCCCAACCCAAGGATGGGACTCTCCTCCACACACAAGGAAGCCTAGGGCTTCTGATGGCAGGCTTAGCTGCCTGTAAACAAATGACAGGAGTATGGAGAAGAAAACAGGAGAAACCGACCTTTCGGCTAGGCAATAACAAATATGATCTCATAGGGATAATGGAGACCTGGTGGGACTCCACTTATGACTGGACCACAGGTATAGAGGACTATACCTTGTACAGGAGGGATCATGTTGGGAGGAAAAGCAGGAGTGTGACACTCTATGTCAAGGAGCAGTACATTTCCCTACTAGCTGACATTGGCACCCATGGAGGACGACTCGAAACCCTCTGGGTTAGAATACAAGGAGAACGCGGTGAAAGGGATATTACTGTAGGATTCTATTACAGACCTCCTAACCAGGAAGAAGACCTCAACCACGAATTCTCTATTAGTTCCCTAGAGGCTGCACACTCACGGGGCATGGTTGTCATGGGCGATTTCAACCATCCTGACATCTCATGGGAAGAGCATTCAGCTAAATCTGATCACTCATGAAGCTTCCTCACCTGCATTGATGAGCTCCAGTTTAAGAAGTCCACAGAATGACAAGGGGTGAGGTGCTGCTAGATCTGGCTTTGGCCAAAGGGAATGATCTAGTGAACAACCTGAGGATTGAAGGAAAGCTGGGTGACAGCGATCATGAGTTGATCACATGAACTGTGTGTGCCGCCAACAGCTGAGAGCGCATGGCTGAGGAAGCCTGGTGGTAGTGAGCAGGGAGCTCCCACAGACGCCGCCTTTCTAGCTAGGATTTTTTTCCCGATTCTCCTATTGCAGCTCTTTTCTAGTTGACTCAATAAGCTGGATACTACTGGCTGGGTACAGTCAGGTTATTCCTTACTTAGCATAAATATGCGTCTCAGAGGGCTGCATGACTCCAAGCATCTGTTTTCACAAGCACTCTTGCCTGTAGTACCCTCACTCATGGTTTGATGTCTTTTTTTGGTTACAGGCTCAGCATTGTGATGGTCAGCTGTGTTTTGGATCATGTTGGGTCACCTCTTTCGACTCCTTTTCTTCAGGTAAGTATGGAGAATCCTCCAAGTCTCAAAGGGAGGCAGCTCCTTGCTCTTGTCCCTTTATCCCTCCCGGGATGCTGTTTCCTACTCTTCTTTAGCTTAAAGGTTTTCTTCACAGAGTTTGTCTGTCTGTCACTCTCTCTCACTTTCTCCATCTTCTCCTCCCCTTCTGGCTGCTACGGGGCATAGGGGTTTTTTTGTTTTGTTTTGTTTTGAGTATTCCCCATCCCGTGCCCAGCCAACCAGAGCCAGCAGGAACTAATAAACCAGGGTGTTCCTGTTCTCCCCGTGTCCCATTCCTTTGCTCTTGTTGGGTTATCCAGTAAGTACTCATGCTTGGGGCACCCACCCCAGCATTTATTATTCTCTTTAGAGGTTCTTCCTACTCTCTCCTCTGGGTTGGCAGCGTGATCTTTGCTGCCACAGTTAGCAATGTAGAAATCCTCAACTTTAGGAAAGCTGACTTTCATAAGCTCAGGAAGTTGGTTGTCGAGGCCCTGAAAAATCATGATCTGACAGGGAAGGGAGTCCAAGATGAGTGGTTGCTCCTTAAGCAAAGCACAAAAGGAAGCCCATTCCAGCCCATAGGAAAAGTAGTAAAAGGGCTGGGAGACCCCCTTGGCTCAGTAGAAAACTCATGGACCACCTGAATCTTAAAAAAGAGAAGCCTATACAGGTTGGAAGACAGGAAATACCTCTAAGGAGGATTATGCATCACTGACCCACAGCTGTAGAGAGAGGACACAGAAGCCAAAGCTGAAACAAAGCTCAAAATGGCTACAGGAATCAAAGACCATAAAAAGCCCTTCTTCAGATGCGTGGGAAGCCAAAAGAGAAATAAGGGCAACATTGGACCCCTGCTG
>NW_005842575.1:505419-528812 GCF_000455745.1 Alligator sinensis
CAAATGGGGCAGCTGACATCCAACACCCAGACAAAAGCTAATCTCCTTAATGATTACTTTGCGTCGGTTTTTCACCAGCCCAAGGGGAATCACCCTGCCTGATCGGACACATGATTACAAGGGTACAGGTGACCACACGCCTACATTTGGTGAAGACCTTGTGAGGGAACACCTTGAGAGGCTGGACATCCACAAGTCAGCAGGTCCTGATGAAATCCACCCAAAAGTGCTAAAAGGAGTTGGCTAACATCATAGCATGACCAATGGCAAGGATATCTGAGAACTCATGGCACTCAGGAGAGGTTCTTGAAGATTGGAAGAGGGCCAATGTGGTGCCCATCTTCAAGAAAGGAAGGAAAGAAGATCCAGGGAACTACAGGCCAGTCAATTTGACCTCAATCCCTGGAAAGATCATGGAAAAAATTATTAAAGAATCCATCAACAGGCTAACAGAAAGCATCATCCTGAGAGACAGCCAACACAGCTTTGTTATGGATAGGTTGTAGAAGGAGATGAGATTGGTCAGCTATGACCAGGTGACATTACCTGGACAGGGGAGGAAAGGCTGATGTCATTTACTTGGATTTGAAAAAAGCCTTTGATTTGGTCTCCCACGATGCCCTCATGACAAAATTGGGGAACTGCGGCCTCGACGTTATGGTCGGATGGCTGGGGAACTGGTTCTGTTGGACCCGGGGAATGATAGTCGATGGAACCAAGTCAACACGGCGCCTAGTGACCAGTGGTGTCCCTCAGGGTTCATTACTCAGATGAGTACTCTTTAACATATTCATAAACAAACTGGATTCAGGTGTCAGAAGCAGACTGGCTAAATTTGCAGATAACACCAACTTACACGGAAGTGTGGTCACACTAGAGGATAGACTGGGAATTCAGGCCGACTTGGACAGGCTTGCAAAGTGGGTGGGTCAAAACCTGATGGCTTTCAAGAAATGAAAGGTGCGCCACCTCTGGAGAAAGAACCTACATCATACCTATAACCTCAGCAGTGCTATACTCACTAGCACTATGACCAAGAGAGACTTGGAGGTCATGACTGAAAACAAGACAAATAAGAGCCACCAATGCAATGCCACAGCTGGCAAAGCAAATAAAACCCTGACTGGCGCCTGCCGATGCATCTCAAGCAAGACCCAAGATGCCATCCTCCCGCTTTATTCAGCCTTGGTGATGCCGCAGCTGGAGTACCGAATCCAGTTCTGGGCTCCGCACTTCAGAAAGGATGTGGAGAAGCTTGAGTGGGTCCAGAGGAGAGCCACACACAGTATCAGAGGTCAAGAGAACAGGCCTTATGAGGTGAGTCCAAGAGGCATGGGACTCTTCAGCTTGAAAAAGCATAGGCTCAGGGGGGACTTGGTGGCAGCCTGATAGGTATATCAGGGGTGTGCATCAGGATCTGGGAGAATGTCTGTCCACCAGGGCACCCCAAGACAAGGTAATAGTCACAAACTGCTGGAAGACTGTTTTAGATTGGACATAAGGAAAAACTTTACTATCCAAGTCTCCAGATTCTGGAATAGACTCCAGATTCTGGAATAGACTCCCCCCAGAAGAGGTGCAAGCACCTACTCTGGACACGTTCAAGAAGCGTCCCTTTGGACAGATGATTATCTTGCTGGGGTCATCTGACCCCAGCTGACTTCCTGACCTCTGGGCAGGGGGATGGACCCAATGATCTCACGAGGTCCTTTCCAGTCCTATGGTCTATGAAATCCAGCATGGGGTATGCAGCAGGAGCCAGCAGCTGGGGAGGTAGGAGCAGTAAACTGTCCAAAGGGCAATTGGAGCTATGTCAGCCCTTGCTCGTCTCCCTGCTGCCAATCACCATTCTCTGGCACGTCACTCCCCCTGGCCATGCTGGTAGTCCAGTGGGCTGGACAAAATGGTTCAGTGGGCTGGATCCAACCCACAGGCTATATGTTTGACACCCCTTATTTATTGTCATTTGACAGATTCAGCTGGGCTTTATTATTTCACAAACAGCAATATAGTTAGATAAAGATGGCTTTTCTGTGCCTTTGGAACCAACATCAACATCTCATAATACTATTCCATGCTTTCATGGCATGCAGCTAGATTTTTCTTTATAAAACTTTGTTGCGACTATACTTAATTTATGGGATAATCCAAAGGAAGGAAGAAAGTAAGTAGCATACAAGAGAAAACAAATTAATGTTTGGATTACAAAAGATACATAAAAAAAGAGCATATAATTTTAATAATTGTTTTAATCAGGATCAGAGATAGCTTAATTAAAAGGGTATAGAAACAGATATTTTTAAAAATATGCCATGCTTAATTCAAAATTTTCTTTTCTGACTATTTCATATGCTATGGCTTTGTCTGAAACTCAGTTATACTATATGCAAAGATTGTTAATGCAACTATGAGGCTCAAATATTAAACACATTAAATCAAGAATTAATATTTAGGATTCTGATACTATAACAAACTGATTATTTAGTCATGAGTACCACAGTAGGCCCTTTCATTACATGATTACACTTCATGCCCTATACAGAAGCACAATATTAAAAGAATGTTGAGATTGTAAAGTATTAAAAAATTTAAAAATGTGGGATTTTCACAAGCGATGAGGCACCTAATTCCCATGAGTTAATCACATAGCTGTTTACAGATACCCCATTGATCATCTGCTAGAAAAGTACCTTTGTGCTGAAAAATGAAGATGGACACCTAGTTGTTTATGAAAATCCTATTATGTGCCCAACTCAGGGGAGTTAGATCTCAAAACGTTTGTGATACAGCTCAAGTCCCTAGGTTGCTCTATTGCCTTGAAAGTCGCACTGTTCTTTTATTGCACATATTGATTTCACCCTGATTTGATTCTCTTTTACAATAAAATGAGTGTTTCTTTGTTGTAGTGAAAACTGAGCTAGTGTAATTAGATGATTCTTTTTAATTTAAGTACCCACAAGAGTAGCACCAAAAGTAAAAGCAGCTATGCAATTAAATAGTTCTTAATGCCTCTCCTGTACATGCCATCTCTACAGTTAGGAGTTGAAACAGTTGCTCATAGTCCCCTGATAAAAAAAAAACTTTGGGAGATGGAAGGCAGGACATTTTCAGAAGTGGCCCTCATCTGTTGAATTTGTTTAGATTGATATTACCAAATTTCAGGTTATGTTGCAAGGCTTCTCTCTTCACTTGTGGGTGGTGGCAGCAGCTGGAGGGGCTTCTATTCTGACTGACTGTAGTTGGAGGGGGGAGTTCCTTTTACAATGATTTTAGATTAATTACTGTGGATCTGATATGAGTAAGATGCCCAGAGCAAACATGGGGGGAAACATGCACAGATGGCTCAATGGCTCAGCTGGTCTCACTTGTCTACTTTTAGCCTGATGTTGCTCTGCACTATACAATGTTAAAGCAGCTCAAGGGATTGATGTAGCTTAACAGAGATTAAGCTGTGGCTCCTTCTCCCTAAGCAAATCTTCCACCCCTGTGTCGGCAGCTAGGAGGATGAAAGGCATACAAACCCCTGTGTCAACTACATGTAACCACAGATCCCCCTTATACTGGAATTCCCTCCCATCCTGACATTTGTTAAAGTTTTGCAATCAAAGTGCACCACTATGTAACAAGAGGCAACAGTACCATATCCTGGTTGTTTTTTGTTTGGTCTTTTTTAAGACTTGTGAATATTACCTTTCAATGTATTTAGACAACACATACAGAGCACTCACCAGGATTTGTGCAGACCACAAACTGACCATGCTTAGTACCATGTCCTCAGACATGCCACACTGTTCCACATGCACTAGCCCCATCCCTAAGTAGAAGCAATCTATGTCAATATGGTAATTATACTGCTGCAAGAAGCTCACACATACAACACCCTTTCTATGGTGTCTGTATGGTCTCTCTCATACTAATAAAAGGTATAAAATTGGATGGCTCTACTCTTTCAGGAAGTACGCAAATAAAACTCTTGCACCCTGAATGGGAAGTAGATATATGAGTTTTTACAGAATTCTTAATAAAGTAGACAAGAAAGCAGCCTACAACCCTAGCACAATGCAAAGAAAATATTCTACAGACTCAGAGGGGCCTCAAACCTCAAAACAAAACATGGTCCCAGACAAGAGCATGCAGAAAAGCCTCTCATAATTCCAAAGGGCAAACTTTAAGGAATCACAGGCATAATGGGGAGTAAAGGAAACAGAAAAAGCAGGGACAGCACTGGGGGGGGCGGAGTTTGGGGCAGGGGGCTATAGCCACCCCAAAATTTGCTTTGCCCCCCTGTAGCCACCCTTCCCAGCGCCACCCCTGTTCAAACCCCTGCCTACTCCCCAAGCTGCCACTACCTTCCCTGCACAACTGAACCTACTCTACTCCCGCCTACAGAGGCACAGTGCCTTGAGTGGGTATTGTTAAGAAAAAAAACCCCAACCAAACAAAAACAAAACAAAAAAAAACCCCAACACCCCCCTCCCCCCAAAATACATATGTTGGCCAGAAGATGTATAGTGCAACCCGCACGATTTTTTCTGTCTAGCCCACCTCAGCCCCCGCCCCCACCTCCCAGGGAAGAGGCTGGCACTGCCCCGATCTCAAACATTAAGAATTCAGAAAGCCTTGTACAAAATATAAAATGGGATCTCACAGATACAAGGAAGAGCAAATAAAAGATGCATATTATGACACTTGAGAAGGAAGTTCACCAAAAAAACTCCGAAGAAACAGCAGCTAAAAAAACAGAAGAGTTCTCAAACTCCAGCAAAGCACCACTGCAATTTTGCAATGAAGATGAACCTCTAGTCTGCATGTTTTTAAATCCCACTACTGAACATTAAAATTTAATGTATTGAATAAAATAAATTATGTCTTCTTAATATTTACATGTTTATGAAATATTTGGGCTATTTTAGGGAATAAAACTAGTTATTCATAGCTATTTGTATATTTATAACTGAACTTATTTAAAATGAGAGTACACTGAGGACCTGATTCTCAGACGCAGTCCTAAAGAAGTCAGTAGGGTTTGTCATGCGCATAAAATTATTCATGGATGTTTGTATTACCATGTCCTAAAAATGCATTTAATTTGCATATTCTCAAATCAATGGAATCACCTCCTTCAGGAGATGAATGAAATTATATAATTGTACTGCAGTAGTAAGAGTGTGCATTGTAATAGAAAAACATGCAGAAGCTTTATAAAAAGGCAAAAAGCAAAGAGCAGCTTTGGAAAACTATCTTCCTTAATCTAGTAAAGTTCCTTCTTCCATTAATAGAAGACCACTCAAATTTTTCACAGTTACCATTGGATATGGTGACTGATATTCATTTTTTAATCAGACAAAATGAGACAAATGCAAGCTGTTGGAGTTCAATCCTCCACAAAGCTTTCAGTTTGATAAATCCACAAATAATGGCCTGTATATAAGAAGTGGTGCGTCACTAGACTGCAAACTGCAACAAAGACCGAAATGAAGGCTGAGGTTTATAAAAAAAATAAAAATAAAAATAAATAAATAAATAAATAAATAAATTGTATTTTCTGAGCCTATGGTTAATGCAACTATATATTTTAATTTCTGATGAAAATTTCATTCCATAAAGTCCACATCAGGGATCTTTACCTATGGGCTGAAGAGACCTGGGAGAAAGCATGGAAGGGTTTTGAACAAGCCACAACATTGTCACTTTGAGACTCTTGTATAGTTGGGACTTTGAATTAGGAATTTTCAGAAAACTTACTCTTTGGCTAGGGACAGACATAACACAAACCGGTTTAAGTAATCAGAAACTGGTTTAAACCTATAACAGAACAGATGTTCAGTGCACATAAACCAGTTTGAAAATGGCTGAAACCAGTTTGAGATAAGTCTTTGATACTACATTCAACCAAGTTTAACTGATTTGGGTCAAATTGGTTTATGTAGTAACTGCCCCAGACCTCTTCCTGGTCTAACTTAAACAAAAGGCCACCAGCATCCCAGATGCTTTGCAGCCCTGGGAGGGGCTCTCTGCTCCAGAACAGAGCTGGCCCCTCCCCTCTGCTCCCTAGCTGGAGCTCCTGCAGAGACTTGTAGGCACAGCAGGGTCTGCCTGGCTTCCCTCTGCTCCCTCCCCCATCACTGCTCAAACAGGGATCCCTCCCTCCCCTCCCACAGCACGGACCATAGCCAGCATGTAGTACGCTAGCTAATGCCGAGAGGTGTCAAGGTAAGGCAGACAGGGCAAAGGCAGATAGGACAGTGTCTACTTAGGGCTTTTTGGAGTTATTACCAGGTGACCTGTTGATTGTCTCTCCATTCCTCCCTTGCAAAAAGTTGTTTCAGAGCTTGAACTAATGAGAGAGGCATCTGTTTTCTTGATGGGCTGATAAATGCTATGCAACTCCCTACTGGCTCCCTTGGAACAGCGAGGTGGGGGGAAACCCCTCCCTAATCAGAGTGTCCTGCTGGGACCTGGCTATACACTGCCCCCCACTCCCCAGCTCAGCATTGTGTAAGGGAGGGAGGGCTGCTCTAGCACCCCCTGGCTTCTAGCCTGAGCCACTGCAAGCATGTGCCTGCATTTCTTCACTTCAGAGGGGATATCTGTACAGTTACAAACCAGTTCAGCCTAGCCAAGTTACACTAACCTGCAAAGACTGAATCAATTCAGGTTCAGGCTTTTTGAATGTCTATCCCTAGCCTTAGTGCTCTTTTTAAGACTAGTACTGATTGCATAAGTGAGACAGCAATATGATCTAAAGACATTGCATGCTCACTAGTAACAAAGTAATGAGTGCTTGTAATCAGCAGCAAAGAATGCACAAGGAGAAGGTATTGTTAGCGGCTCACACTCTTCTATTGCAGTGGTTAAGGAAATTGGTTTGATGTGGAAAACCTAGATTCACATCTTGCCGTCTGCTGCAGAGCAGGCTTTTAGGATTGAGGTTTCCACATTCCAAAAGAGTGCCTAAACTACCGGGAGTTGTTCTTGTGGAAGCAGTTCTATTTTGATAAAAAAGGAAATACTAATTGGGCCAGAAACAGTGAATGATTTTCGACTGGTGGTTAGGGCAGGTCTGTGGAAGGGAAAACATCTGGTCTGCAGGTCATACTTCAATTACTTCGATTCTGAATAAAGTGGAACAGAATCAAGAAGAGATTGTCAATTTCTGTCCCAGTGCTTACAGTACTATGCAGGGAAGTAGAAGACTACCGTTTAAATTCCTGCTCTGATTCATGTATATATTTTAACTTGGCTTTCCCACAGACCTGGCAAGGGTCTCAACCACTGAGCTCTGGGGATACCACTATTGCTGCCTTTTTTTGGTCTAAGTGGCACCAAATCCCCTTTCAAATCATTCCAAAATACCCTTCATTTTTATTAAATGTGTCCATATTAAAAATGAAGTTTTCATTTTTTGTTTTACTGAAAAACTAACTTTTTTTTGCTTTGGACCACCCCAAAATATTTTTTCACAAATATTTCCACAGTTCTAATGTCACTCCTGTAACTGAATAGAGTATGATATCACTACTAAGGTTCTGCAAGACAGTGAATTTCATGAACACAGGGTACATACAGATTTATAGTAACTACTGAAGGTGGCAACACAAGCCTGATAAGAAAGGCTGCTGTGTGTCATTCAAAACAATTCAGGTGGCAAGGGACACAGGAAATTTTCTCCTACCCTTATTTCCATGCTTAAGGTTTTGGGTGGATGGATTAAGTCCTGATGTATCATTAAGACCCCTGACAGGTATTATACTTAAGATCTAATTAACTGGTTAATAATGACTTAAATACTAACCAGGCCACACATTCATTCGCTTAGTGTGATAAATGAAGAATAAGCCACAAAGGTATTACACAACATGTGTGATAACTTACAGCTGGTTCTTATCATGCCTTTAATTGTACATATGGCTACTGCTCCCAGTGCTGTTCAAAATTCTAGTGGTCTCCAGAGACTGGGAGTGCTGGTCAGCTGATAAGGGGTTTCCAGCCATGGAGCACTTGCCAGCTGACTGCAGCTCACAGTCACAGGAGTACATGGAGCTCTTGGCTCCAATGAGCTCCTGTGGGTGGGAGCCCCCTCGGCTGATCAGGGCTCTCCAGCTGGAAGCTCTGATACCCAACAGTGGCTCTCAGCAGATGGAATATGGGAAGCCAAGCATGCCTCTTGTTCGCTCCCCCTGCACTGACAATATGGTGTGATGGGATCCGATGCTCAATCCCACAATCACAACTCCTGCCATGCCCTTGTGGCATGTCAGAAAGTGCAAATGTTGGGATTGCACAAAAGATCCCATAGTACCTGCAATTTAACATCTGCCAGAGGCCTAGCTGTCAGAAAAGTTTGTACCATTTTATTTTATTTATACATGTTAATATGCTTACGCTCTGTCAGGGGTTCACCACGTTTTTAGACTCAGGGCACCTCTTGTTAGACTGAAGCCCCCCGCCCCCATGCCATTTCTTAGTTTTCATTGTTTTTTGACTACAGAAAAATAGAGCAATTATTCTGTTGCAAAGAACTCAGAAAGACCAAATCAGAAAGCATTTAATACTATGAATTTCTTTTTGAAATCATAGTGATCTCCTGGATTTATCTTGTGAAACATGCTTGCATACCTAACAGAGCTAACATTGTGTAGCACTCTCCATCACCCTTAAAGGATCTCAAGGAAACCCAGGGTGCTGCAGTACTCTGGTTGAGAATCACTGCTCTATGCATTTGGTCAGTTTAACAATAATATGTGTAACTATATAATGCCTACATAGTAGCCATTTGTCTAAACATCTAACCAAGTAAAACTGTCCTCAGAACTATCCTAATGACTAGTGAAGTCAGTGCAGACAAGGAAGTCATAAATGTCACATTTCCTCTGACCTTGAGCCAACATGTTTGTAAAACAGACACATAGTGAATTGTAAGCTTTAAGGAATTGAACAATGAGGACAAAAACATTAAGAAGTATTTTAAACAGGGTTTGACACAGATATTTTCCAAGTCTGTGTTCCCTATAATATGCCTTTCTTGGCACCATTTTCAAGAGAGAGTTTCTCTCTTCATGATAGCAACATTGTTTATTTGAATTTAATGCGTTTTTCTCAAGTGCAGGCTGGATAATTTATCAAATAATTGTTACATATCCAAGGGACTGTTTAAAATAATATATAAATAAGTGCTACAGGTCTGTCATTTCTACAGTGTAAAAACAGCCTTTTTATAGTTAAATAATAATATCAAGCAACATTTTTTTCTAAAAATCTGAGACACTGGAAATGCATTTGTTGTGCCTGATTAAAAGCTAGCATTTTTGTGTTGGATTGATGAAGTGTTCTCTGCTTAGGGCAATCACAAATACATATCCAAAATCAACCACAATGCAAAGTGACCAAAAACCAACATTCGCCTATTAGGTTACGAGAACAAATTTTCTAGAGCAAGGTCTATGCAGCAGTACTCAAAGTACCAGAAGGAAAAATCAAATCAGGTTCATGAGATTGTAATTACAGCCCTTAAGCATTTCCAACCCTATGATTTTATCATTCTAGCACACCATCATCACCTAGGCTTTACAGTGATATTTGGTAGAAAAGTACATTTCAGTGATAGTGAAATCCTGGCCCTTCTGAAGGCTTTGCAATTTGTGTAATTGATGTCAATGAGTCCAGAAATCCACTCAGTTTTCTAGTAATAACATATTAAACCACTGAAATATCATTCTTCAATCGCATCTCCCGTTATGAGTAGGCATGAGCTACAATGAAGCAAAATATATATATGGAGCAAAATATATGGAGCTACAATGGAACAAAATGCTTACAGAGTGGAATGTACTTAACAGTTCCTTATGGGGAGGCTACCAACAGGCCTAGAGTGAACCCTAAGCCCAATAAATTCCCACTGGGTCTCTCCCAAGACCCCACTGGCCTCAATTGAGCCCTCAGGCTTGGTAAGTCTTTCTCAGCTTGACTAGGCCCCTGTGGGACACCAAGAGCCTTAAGGGCAAATTGAGCAGCTACTTCATCTCCCCTATACCGCATCCCAAGCCTTGAGAATGTTCTCTCTCACTGATACAACTGTTTATACAGTTGGCCCCCCTGGGCTCTTAGACCCTTGGACCTGCACACAGCCCTTCCTCCAGACTCTTTAGTCCAGCTTGGTCCACTCTCAACTCATGGACCCTCTCTCTCAGACCTTCTAGTTTGGGTCTCAGCCTTTTTCCAGGCTCCTGGGCTCCTCTCTAGGCCCCAACCTCAGTATGAGGGCTCCTGGATTACTAGTTCTCAAGGCTCAAAGCTAAACTACCAGTCTACCTCAAATGAATCAGCAACATCACTGCTGTCTGGTACACATCTCAATCCCTCTGGGAGTTTAACATAATCAAAGGCCACTTCCCTGTAAACCCAGTCTCTCAGTCCAAGGAACTTGCCTCTGTTCCCAGGCTCCCACAGTTGTTTAGCCCCAAATCGAGGTCCCTTTAGGAGCCCTGCAGCCAAACTTTCCTCACTGCTTGGCTGTTCGAAAAAGATGACCTGACCAGTGCAGGGTCTGAGCTTATATAACCCCAGCCTGAGCCCTCTTCCCATCAGGTGAGTCCCTCATTAGCTCCCTACTGCCACCTGCAAGCAGCCTCTCTGGTGCTCACTTAGAGGAGCAGGCACATCCCAGTGCCCTGCTACAGTGCTACACGCATAATATTAGTACTGTTGTTGTGCAAACAGCTATAAGCAATTCACAAGATGAACCCACATATTTCAAATAGGAATCTGCAGTTTTAAAAACATTCTGATCTGTTGTGAAGTTTCTGAGTTTCTCTGCAACAGAAGACTTGCTGTATTATTTCTCTGTAGTCACAAAACAAGTTAAATTAAGAGCTGGGTGTCTTGAATCTAGAAAGGTTCTGAGAACCTAGGCTACATGTTTGGAAACCAGCAGTTTTCCATGCTCCACTTAATTTTGTTCAACATAGGTTTACCCAGCTTTGCCACAGTGAATTACAGTCAAAAAATGCTTAGAATTGGTAAGCTGCTATTGCTTTGTACATAGCCTACAGAATATGCAAAAAAATAAATTACACAAGCAATATTCATACACAGAGTTGAATGCTGTTTTCTGTGTCTATTTTGATCATAACTTGAAGCTTGAATTAAGATTCATATCACTGAACTAACTGCACACTGTCTCCATTTCTACTGGCAGTAAAAAAATATTACAATGTCTAATATAAAAGGAAACTCTTTAGTGTAGCTGCATGTGGATGTAAAGAAATGTTGCTAAATTATGAAGCCACTGCTGTAGTGGTGTAAGGGGTCCTTAGTCTAAATGAGCATCAGGTGCAAGTCTTGCAGCTACTGGTATAAATTATTGCACTGGGGGATAAATTTAAACTATTGCAAAGAACACTAATAAAAAGGATGAGATTTATTCTTCTATCCAACCTCTTCATTCTGGCTTTCTGGTAGGACTGAACTTAGAATACAGAGGTACAAAAAATAGATCTCGCTTTGGCTGGAATCTGTGATTATGAATCTACCAGAACAAAAGCCAAAAAATAGTCGGAAGTGGGTAGCAAAGGGGAGAAATCTGTGATCCTGACTATCTGTGATCCTGACTTTGCTTCTAAAACCTAAAACTGACTGCTTCCCAGATATTCTATAACTAATTGAATGCAATTTAAAAGGAGCATTTTTGTGCAGACTTAATGCATAGAGTTAATATTTTAGTGCACTGTGTTTCAGCATACAGATCCTCATACATTTTTACAGCAGAAATAAGAGGGGCAGTGGAACAGTTTGGCTGAAGCTACATAGGATCCAGGCTCAAAAACAAGCTTGCTTTTAAAAAAAATATTACAGCTTTGGCTAAAAATGGATGCACAATAGAGTGGGAAAATTTGTTTCAAAATCTGTGAAGAAAATAGAACCAAGGGCCATTCTAATTGGACAAATCCCATTATCAGTCATAAATTTGGGGGTGGGGGCAAGTGGATGACAGTCATGTGGGCTGGATGACATGGCTCCATGGACCACATCTGGCTGGTGGACCACATACTTCAAAACTCCTACCCTACAGAATAAAAGAATCCTGCATTATAAAGTACTGTTCTTTTGAAACAAAAGACTTCTTTTTTATTATTAGTTTATTGAACCACAAGCTTTGTTTCAATAGGTCAGATGACACAGCTCTGTGTTCTGGATCCAGCCCACAGTATTGGAAACTTGTAACCACTCACCCCACCCCCAAAATTTCCAGCCCCACAAGCCAGAGGACCTAGCTCTGTGGGCTGTATCCAGCCCACAGGTGTTATTTTTGACACTCCTGATTTAGCAAATAAGGAATTAATTAGAATTAATTAAAAGAATTAATGCCTGTAAACAGACCAAGCTAAACAAAGCCCAAAACAAATGAATGTATCCCTTAATGAAGGCCACTGGGAAGCAGTAGTCTCATATTCATAAAATTCTTGCCTCAGGGCCTTATTCAGTCCAACTCTTTGAAGTCCAATCTGGTCATAACTCAGGAGTTAAGAAAATGCTGCCTATGCCCAGCTTCTGGTCCATGCCCTCCTGCTCACTTTCCTTTTCCTATATTACATATACATATATATACATACACACACACACACTCAGCCCTAAGATTGGGAGATATATAGGGCTGAGTAAAGCCAAACAGGTGTTTTTATCAGGGAAGGCAAGAGGAGGAAAGGACGGTTGCTTGTCTTTGCTAGCTCTATAGAATCTAAGCTTTCCCCCAAGCTTGGTGTAAGAATTCCTACCCAACTGTACCTTGGACAAAATAAAGGTGGCAATACTATCCCTCAATTTATCCAAAAATCCAGTGATAAGAGCATTCATGCAGGATACGGGAGAGTCAGGCTCCGCTCTCTCAACTCTCTATCTGAAGGGACTTGAACCCATGTGCCCTAACTGCTGAGTTTACACTAAGGAACTGTGGATCTCTCAGTATTCCTGTTGAAGCTTTTCTGCTGTGTATGAATTACTTAAACTGCATTGGCGCATAGTCTAGAACTCAGATCTTCTCTCTTCTAGATAACGGCACAAAGCCATAGAATCATGCTGTGTCTCTGTCTCTCCTTCCCCCCAATAAATGTTTGAGTATCCCATGAAAAGTGGGATAAACTCCAAAATAAAAACTGGGACACATTCCAATTAAACAGCTCTCCCAAAATGCCATTTTGAAAGAGAATATTTTATATACTACAATAATATTTTGCATTATTTACATTGATCTTAACATAAGCTACTTACTCACTGTATAAAAAGGGTTTTCATGGAACCATAGTCTGTCAAGTTGAAGACAGCACCCAGCACATAGGCCATTGTTTCACAAGAAGGTGCAACAGAGAGAGTATAGGGCTCCCTGCTACTTTAAGGAGAGAAACAAGCTGATAGAGCTCAGGCAGTTCAATTCAGACTAGCTACCAGGTGGGGAGGCAGCAAAGAAACACTGTTGCCTAGGCATGGAGCTGACAAGCAAGAGATAAAAGGACACACCTGTACTGCAGTCAGGAGAACTCTACCTAGGATGAGTTGGTTACAGGGGAATAGGCAGCCTGGGGCAAGAGGCTATGACTGCCTATTGCAGAACTAGCTGCCAGGCAATAGGGCAGAGACCAGTTTGGGCAGCAAAGGGTTGCCAGAGCAACAGTTATAAACTGCCTGGCAACAAATCTGCAGGCCCTTGTGAAAAACCCTTGTGGGACTAGAGTGCCACCTGACCAGGAATGGCAGGGCTTAGGCAGCCTGTAAGCTTAGGGCCTGAGCCAGGTCAGGCGGTCTGGCCCAGCAAACTGCAGAGTGAAGGAACAGCTCTTGGTCTGGAAGGCTGTAGGAGGATGCCTGGCTCACTTCTGAGCTGCTCTGGGGACTGCCTGTAAGACACTGATTACCCAACCCAGGGTAAAGGAAAACCTTGCTGCAAGGTAGCAAACTACTGTTGCTGTTTGCAACTAGAGCAGGTTAAGTTTGTTATAGCCAGTATACTTCTTCCTTTGTTACAGTTTAATTGGTGGGTGGTTTGCGTTCCAGACTATCAGGGGTTGGCAGAAGTCCCAATAGTGCCTGAGGGCATGAAAGTGCCTTGAGCCCAGCAAGGGCTGAGGGGGCCCAAGACATGGACTAGCCTTGAACCCAAAGGCAGGCTACAACCTAGAGAGAAATGGTAGCCTACCATGGGCTGAAACCAAGTAGGAACCAGGGGAAGGGGGCAGACTCAGGATGTGAAAGGTTAAATGATTAATTGTTCAACCAATAAGCCCAGTGATAACCCATTAGCTTACTAGTTATTGTTTAGAATGGGGCAGGGCACAGTCTGGCAGGAAAAGGGGTAAGGGAAGCCATGCAGTGGTCCAATAGGTATTGAAAGGTGGTAGGGGGGGGGGGGAAGAGCTAGTACCCATAGCCTGAATTGAAAGGTGGTAGTGGGGGGGGGGAAGAGCTAGTACCCATAGCCTATGAAGTTAAAGAGAAAAACAGCAGGTGGCCTAATAACTCATAAATTAAGCAATTAGCTGCTGGTTCACAGGTGTTCCCTCCCTCCCAGAACAGAACTTCAGGTGGGCTGTGTTGTCTGGCTGGGCTTGCTACTGCCTCCTCCACCCCTCAAAGGGCTCCAGGAACAGCTCCCAGCAGCAATTGTGTCTAAGCTGCTGTGTTATCAGTTAACCGTTTAACTGATTATAATTAGAGGTGGTTAAGCAGATACATTTTAAATGATATTTACATCCCTACCCTAGACAGAGCCAAAGTGGGTTCACTGCCCAAAGCAGGGAAGAAACAGAACCAAGGTACTGAGACAAGAGCTAGAGCCCAGAAGCCAGATCCAGCACAATGAGCCCAGGTTAGAAGGCCCAGCTAAAGAAGAGGGATGGAAACCGAGAAGGCCGAGTTCCTGACAAGTGAGTGATGGTACAGTATCACCTGCAAGACATGGGCATGACTGTAGAGGATGTTGGAGACCATGAACAGCCCTTAAGGCTACAGGTGCCCTGAGGGGCACAAATGAGTCAGGAGGACCCATGTAGGCTGGGGGAGGAGGAAGGGAGATGCAGAAACTGGGGGAACAGAGGCTGCAGAGGTGCAGACACAAGCAGGAGGCAAGCTCCTTGGCTCTCCCCCCCCCACCTGTCCCTCACCATCTTTCCTGCTACAATGGTAGGGGAATGAATTAAAGATAACCCTCTCCCCCCGGTAATTAGATTCTATACATGGAAAATTGTAACAAATTTATAAGTTTTCCATGTATAGAATCTAATTACAGGGGAGGTCATCTTTAATTCAGGGTTACATCAGATTCAAGTCTTAGGAGTCTTGTAAAGCCAATCATATGGACTGGCAGAAGACAATCTTTGCCTTCTGTCTTGACAAGCTCTGTGCTCTTTGTGAGACTTTTCCGTCAGGAAGGTTACCTGGGGGAAGATGAAACGGCTGCATTTCAAGGAGCTTTGATTTCTTTTAGTTTTTTTTGGACTGAAGAAACAAGGCTCAGATTTCGGGCACATGGACTGTTCTAAGAGGAAGGTCTTAAGGAGTGATTCTCTAGATGCAGTTCTTTTCCAAGGAGGGCTTGGCAAATACTGCAGTGTTCAAAGACTCAACTCTCTCCGAGATAGAACAAACACCTTCTGTGGCTGTCATTTAGAAGCATGATTGCTATGCAATGCAGGCAGTGTTAGAAGCCCAGAGACCTGTGGTCAGACATTCTGATCGGCTCATCCCACTATGAATTGGAAGGGAGATGAATAAAAATATAATAAATGAAAGATCCCACGTTGGGTAGTATTATGAAAAGGCTTAATACTGTTAACAGAGTACAATCATTCATACTCTTAAAAAAACACAACTTATTATTAACAGGCTATTTATAAACAACAAATGTGAAAGTTCAAGGACAGCATATTCTCCAACTGATGTCATAGGCAGTAGAAAGAAACTGGTGTGTGTTTGGAACAGCTCTACCCTTAATACCATCATCCAGAAGCAGGAATATTGGAAGAGCTCACACCCTTCCCCAGTGGGCATTGCTGATTAGAAAAACCTATAGTTCGAGCGCCCTGGATATGTAAGTACCAACAGCAGAATATTGCATATGGCCTACTATATAAAAAAGAACTTTGATTTCACCAAGGAAAATAATCTCATAAGAAAAATCTCATTCTTCCATGCTCTTGCTTTGCATTTCATTCCAATGTTATCCATGAAAAATGCACAGAAAAATTGTACCAAGTCCAAGTCCTATTATATCCCTAATATCATAGAAAAATCACATACAGCAGAATCTTGTTTTATTTTCTATCAGGGTTTTTGCATCTGCCATCAAAATATTAGAATTACACAACAGTTCTTCACCAGAAGGAAAAACAACTATATTACCACGTGGTCTGTAAGTCACAGGCAAATTGGCACTACAAAAGTTTGACCAGAATGCTGCTGCCTTATGCATTTATCTTGGGTAGCACAACAAGGTCTTATCCAAACTGAGCCCTTTACATACTACCAAAATGGAAATAATGAATCATTCAGTCTAGCCAAAGACTGATGGATTTAATGGATTTCCCTCGTGATGGTCCAATTATAGTCCTGTCTCATCAAGATGATGGATCAAAAAACACCAGCACCTGTGTTTAAAGAGTTAATTCCTCCTTTCCATTTTCTAGCACTAACCAGGCTCAGAACACTCTTTGATGATCCACTCAACAGGGGTGGGCAATTATTTGGGCTGGAGGGCTGCTTAACAAGTTTTGTTGAGTTGTTGAGGGCTGTATGCATGCACATATACACGTGCGTGCAGACACATGCAGGTATGCGCAGAAAGTTGCAAACAGACACACACACAGGCACAGAGACATGCACGCACAGACACACACACACACACACGCAGATACACACATACACAGAAGCTCCCCACAGCTCTCCCTGCACCCCACCCCTGCCCCAAGTCCCTGGCATGTGGCTGAGTCAGACAGGAGATGCACCAGTTGTGCCCCTGTGGCCTTAAGCGGCACACAGGAACACAGCACAGCACTGGCCCAGCCCACCTGCATGCTAGGGACTCGGGGCAGAGGAGGGGAAGCAGAAGAAGGAAGCCAGAAGCCACAGGTTATCCAGGCCTGGGCAGGCCAGTGCCATACTGTATTCCCGGGCACTGCTTCAGGCCACAAGGGTGCAGCTGGAGTGGCTGGCACAGCTCCTGCCTGACCCAGCCGCATATTGGAGACTTAGGGTTGGGCAGAACCCATGCCAGAGTCGGGCAGGAGCCATGTCAACCATTCCAGCTGCACCCACATGAAGCGGCATGCAGGAACACAGTGTAGCCCCACGTTAGCAGCACCTGCATCCCTAATAGGCCCCAGCCCAACCTGACAGAGCCCTGACAGGGCCTGTAGCTGCTAGCCCTCTTCCCCCTGCATTCCCTCCCCTGCCAGTGGGGAGAACCTTACCTGAGCTTTGATTCTCACTGCGGGCTGGTCTGTCTGGTCGGCAACTGGCCGCAGGGTTGGAACTGTGTAGACAGCCTCACTGGAAAGAAGCGTGGCCAGGAGCTGTGTCCCCTGCCTTGGAGTGTGCACTGGGGGCTGAGGAGAGGGGCAGGCAGGCCAGGCCAGGGAGTGGCCACCTGGCCCCTGGCTCTGCTGCTGCAGCTGGCCACAGCACAGGGAAGGAAGAAGGGTGAGAGGAGGCAAAAGCTAGGGCAGCCGTGGGCCAGATACAATTCTCTTTCAGAGGAGCAGCTGCAGGCCAGATAGCATCGTTTGGTGGGCTAGATTCAGCCCTCAGGCCAGATTTTCCCCACCCATGCACTACAAGCTATTTTTGCAGGATATTGTCTAATGTAGAGAGTCCTTAAAACATGCTCAGTTGTGTCATGTACTTAATGTTTTTCTCTTACAGTTTCATTTTTAAGAAGGGTAGCAATAAGTCAGGTGTAAAAATGTTGACATTAGGATAACAGGCTTTAGCCCAGATACAAATGTTTTCAATAAGTTTTGCTTACATGGCTAATCACATGTAAATTATGAGCAAACAAAGTGGCCGTTCTTTTCAAACAATTCAGATGTTCCAGTCAACTTGTAAATTTAAAAAAAAACATTAATTTTATACATTTGCTTTTATTTCTTAGGTCAACTATTGAATGTGAGGGCATGCTACGCACACATACTAAATGAGCAATGGTTAATTAATCTGTGTCTCTAGTTAATATAGAAAGAGAAACCTAGGTGATGCTTTTGACTGATTGAGATATTGGAACTGTCATTTAAATTTTTTTGTGAATGGAGGGGTCTCTGAGCTGGCGGATTTGATTTACCTAGGGAGGTCTGGAAGGAAGGGCCTCCTCAAAAGCACTGCCTCTCCCCTCCTTCCTCTGACCCTCTCAAAAGTGACTTCACAAGTGATCTGTAGCTTTATGTAAGGTTAGGAGAACAGCTGATCTTCACAAAGATTTCCATACCTGTGACAAAGCATATCCACACTTAACTTAATGCTCCTTGAAAAAGCATTAACTCTGGTTCTGCGCCTACATTTATCTCACAGTCAGCCTTTGGTGGAACTGGAGGGTCCCTTTCCTACAACTCTTGCATCATCTATAAAATCCCTAAACCCTCCCCTCTGTGGGAATATGAAAGACATTTTCGCAGCTGAAGCTCTAATGCCTTCCCATACATAGGCATTCCCCACAGAAAAATATAATAAGATCATCTGAGTTGTAGGCTGTCAAAGATGCCAGCCTGGAGGGAAATTTTCCATGCCAGAAATGTATATGGTGAATGGGATATAGTCCATCTACTTCATTCAGGGAAATAATATACGACTAAGAGAACAATAACCAACCCAGAGTTTGTTGTGTAACTGGCTTTTTGCCCTTGTGCAAGACGTGGATAATCATGTAGTCAGCGTAATACATGTATTCAGCATAAGATGCAAGGAATATCATGTATTCAGCGTAAGATGCGAGGAATCAAAGACTGACATTCTCTTCTTTCCTGGTCATATAAGTGGCCATTTTTAGAAATCTGCAGGCCAGCTTTGGCACTTATTCTCCCAAGGAAATTCTATCCCTGGACATGTAGCGCTGCATGTGTGGACAACTATGCATGACTACAAAGTCACTCAGCCTGAGCATGCACAGTAGCAGCCAACATCTGCCCTTTGTGGACACACACCAGCCTCAACTGCCTGACACTGGAATCAACCAAAAGCCATGGCTATCAGACTTAGAGTGAGAAACATAAAAAGGAGTGAGAGTGAGAAACAAAAGGAGTATGTGGGTCCCTCTTCTGGCTACAGCACTCACCTGGGAAGCCAAAAGTCCTGAGTTGTAGGCCTTTCTCACTTTTTAGCACAACACTAACCACCGCACCACAGATCAGCCATTTTTTAGTTTCGTCTGTGGCACTCCTTTGGAAGCTGAGCCATTATTATAATCATGGGGAAAAAGGGGAAAAGCAGCCCTGGGTAGAAGGGAGCAACTGGGAGAAAAGGTCCAAGCCAGAATCTTTCTCCCTTCTAGGCTAGCAACCATCTTACTGAGCTACATGCCCCTGGCTTGCTCCCTTCCACCTGGCCCCAGTTATCTCCCATGTAGCCCGCTCTGGTGGCTGCCCAGAGATCCAGCTTCACAAGAAGTCCCCGAGAAAAGAGGGCTGAATAAGGGTTGACCTAGTGACAAGAGAGCTGAGTGTGGAAGTGTAAGAGACCCAGGTGCAAACACTCTCCTGCATGAGGGGCCTAGAACCCAGGTCTTCTGTGGCTTGACATGTGAGTACCCTTCGTGCTCAGCTACTTCGGGGAGAAGATGGAAAGCCTTGGTTGCCCTCCCTTCTCCTTGTGCCCTGCCTTGCATGTCCACACAACTGCCTAGACATCCATCAGTATCTGGAAATAGAATTCCCCTGGGTGCATAAGTGACAAAACTGCCCTGTTAATAACCAGAAAAAAATAGATGGCTTGCAACCCAATATGTCTACTAATAGACATATTACATAAAGCACTGGCTGATTATTCAAGTGAAGGGGTTTCACTTAGTTTCCCTCTTACCATTTAGGAAAACAAGCTTTAGTCACCACCATTTTGAAGCATGGGACACTGAATACACGTGATGGTGCAGGCGCTTTAATTAGAGCCATCCCCTCCAACCCGGAAGCACATGTAAAGTCTCCCATAATAAATCCTATTGAAGTGGGGGCAACAAAAGAACCCGTACAGATTAGACAGCTACTGTGTAAAGTCTGGCCTTTTTATTTTAAACCTCAGATTTATTTGAGCATATAATGGGCTCAAGGTGTTAGAAGAGGTTAAAAAATAAAATAAAATAAAATAAAAAATGCAATCCTCTTGGATTTGAGTTAAACTAATATGTTAATGTTAAAGGTCAGGGTACTGTTGTTCTTACTTTTATTATTGTAAACTACTAGTTACAGCTGATGTATAAACCAAAAAACTGGGGATATATCTGAGCCCTGAAAAATTCTGAAACTTATAAATAAGAATATCTTGAGCATTTTGAAAGGTACTTCTTAGATTCTCAAATTTCAAAACATTAGTTATCATTTAGTTTATGCTTAATTTAGGCTGTGTCAATATGTTGACTAATTTTTCCCATCTACTGCTAATACAGCATTCATACCCACATTCATCAACTTGATATCTGACCATTTTTCAGGCTCAAAGTTATAGTAAAAACAAATCTCCAGTTTTCTCCTTCTTTCTCTCTTTCTTAATGTTTTCTTCATTTGTTTGTTGCTTGTTTTTTGATTATTGATCTCTGGCTGTTCTACTCTCCTGTGAAAATTAGTCCCAAAGGGTCTAGATTCAAGAATGTTAATTGAAGACTTAGGCCTATTAAAGTATAATGAGCAAGATTTAAAGGAAAACCTGATGCTCAATCTAAAAGAGATTCATAAAGAATGAAAATATCCAAAAGAATTCCCTCCATAAGCACTTTTATTTGGAAGTTAATTCATTTGTTTTTTATTCCCTCTACCTTCACATACAGATCAGAAAAAATAATTTACCTTTATATGAGTCAGGGTTGCTCATAAGTCAAAAATTCATACCTGAAATGCCATGCCAGTATTAATGCCATAATAAAAAATTCACAACTTCTTCAGATACTTCCCATCCAAATAGTAAAAATCAAACATATCAGAATGTAATATTTTAAAATACCATCTTACCTCAGTTGATGTATGTCACTGCAGCATCAGTGAGAGAAACTGTAAAAAACTTTTGGAATAAGAAAGGATACATTCGTATGGCTCCTGTCCTTGTCCCAATAGCCAGAATTTTCTGAACTGGGTCAAATGCTAAGGCAGTGGGCAGATAAGGAAAACCATGGCGTACTGTCTGAAATAGAATAAACAAACACAGTCAGTGTGTATGAACCATAGCACTAAATGGATAGGTATGATATTTTAGCGATATATAAAAGACTCTAGGTTGTTTGATGTTGTATTGGTCAGAGCCAGTTTTAAGACAAATATTTAGAACCATACAAGTGACATTCCATCCATCTACTTTTAAATTATGTACTTTACCCAGTAACATCACTATATGTTATACACATCTGTAGTACCAAATGAGTTACAGTAGGTATATTAATGAACAATACTAATACATCTTCCTCATTCACTATATAGGTATTATTTTTCATTATCAGAGACAACCCTAGCTGCAAGCTGGCAACATTACATGAAATACGGCCTTATAAAAACAGGAGCACCAAAAGGAAATGGAATATGCCCATAAAGAGTTCCAATAAGCCAATAAAATATAGTCCAAAGTAAAAGGCTTTAATAGCAATAATTACAACAACAAAAAATCATGCTATAATAGAGGTTCTCCAAATGGGGGATTGCTTCTGATTTTTAGGAAGATCAAAATTACCCTCCCTTTCTCAGATTTTTATTAAAAATATTGTGTTTCTATCCCAATGGCTGTAGAGACTACCTTGAAAAATGAATTAAATATACACTGATGCAAAAAGCCTGAAGTAATAGTTTGCAGTGTTGTGACCAGGTGCTAGTAACAAATCTAAGCTTACCAGGCTCTCTCTCTACCAAATGAGTGCCCTCAGCCCCAGACCAGGAAGCTATATTCTAGCTCTATGATTTTAAGTGTTTTTATAATCAACAGCTTCAACAGGAACAATTGATGGAAACCCACTCCAGGATGCCTTGCTGAGCAAAGGTTAGGACACTCTCCTGAAAGACAAAACTTGTCTTCAGATCCCTCCCCTGGATGAAAGTACCTCTGAGCTTGGCTCTCTTACCTCACAAGAAAGTGTCCTCACCATCTGGTTAGTCAGTGTACAGACACTGAGTATTTTTAATCTTTCACCCTATACAAATGCTTCAATAGTGACAGAGCAAGATTTTTAAAAAATGACTGCCTAGCCTGGTAGTTAGGATGCTGTCCTGCGAGATGGAACAAATGGGATACAGTCACTGTACCAGGAAATGTATAATTATGTATACAAAGAGGAACAATGGCCACGTCTACATGAGACGCTGACTGAGCAGAAGCCCATGCCTACTGTGCAGTAGCATTACGTGGCAGGAAGCGTGATGTGATGCTACTGCACAGTCAGTGCCATGAAAAAACCATTCGGTAAATCCGGTTATTGCACAGTCATTTAGTACTTGTATAAACAAGTATTAAATGGCGGTGCAGTCAGCATTTGGGTAGACATGGCCAATGTCAACAGAATAGACTAAGAATAATCTTCCTGTAGACTGGTAGTAAAGGTCCTGAGAAGCAGGGCTATAGGCAGAGGAGGAAACTGAATCTTGGTCTTTGACATTCTAAGTGACTGCTCTAACCACTGAGCTACAGGGTACAGCATGTTTATAACTCCTCTTGTAGACTTTAAAGGCTAACTTCTCCCCCCACCATCCTCAAATGGCAACTTCAGCTCAAATTCACTAGGTTTGGGATGACTGAAAATGATTTTTTCAGCAGGCTATCTGCTGAAAGAAAATGGACCCAGTTCTAATTTAACTATTTCTGCTCTTTTGTTTCTGGGGGAAAAAAACCTCTTTTTACTCCCTAGTCCCAAAACTGCACAAATTAAAAAAGACATGCCATTGGCATTATCATTAGTTTTACATAGATATAGAGGAATAGACATTTTTTTACACTGAGGTAGAAATTTAACAAATATATACATCGCTACATTTCCAGGCTCTTTTTTTTTCTTGTGAAATCTGCTTTGCTGTGTCTGTGGACTGGGACTATTCAAAATAATTAGCATAATATTTAGTATTAGTAATTTTCTGTATACTCAACCCAAGCACGCAATGATTCAGATATCAAACTTTCAGGGGACCACTCAAGCTTGGAACCAGGGCAATATTTTCTAGCATCTCTGCTATTTATTT
>NW_005842575.1:528826-531801 GCF_000455745.1 Alligator sinensis
GGGTTGGGAGGGGGTGGGCGGTGTGGTTGGTGTCTATTTCTCTTGCTTGATAACTAAGAATTCTGTGCCGTTGACAATTCACTTCCCTCATCATGAAGGGAAGGCATGACACCACACTGGTCTAAATAACTTATTTTGCTATTAATATTCATAAGTTATTGTCCACAGAAAAAGGATATATTTAGCATTAGTAGCAATTCTAGTAATACCAACATGTTCCTGTAGGTGACGTAGCTGCAGCATCACAGTTTGTGCCTGCCAATGCTTCGTTGCTGCGTGTTGCTACAGCGACGGAGCATCTCATGTAGTCATGCCCAGTAGGTAACATCATGAAAAGTTTTTGGGCTGGCTCAAAAATAAAAATGTTTGTTCTGCAAAAATGTTGAGGTTTTGGCAATTTTCTTCATTCCAATGCAGAATGAATACAGTAAATTGTGCCGGAGCCTGGTATAATGACCCTGTAACGGGGAGCAAGGGCTCCTGCAGCAGAAAGACCCCGTAGGCAGTTAAACAGGGGCTAGCTGCAGGACAGAAGGCAGCAAAGACCACAGCTGCAACCTAGGCATTAAGCTGCCCATTAAGGTGATGGACACAACTGCAGTTGGTCAAGCAAATACCTGACAGGAAGGGGTAGGAGCCCAGGGGATATAAATCCGGGCCCTGAGGCAGAGGAGTAGCGCAACCCAGAACCCTGATGAGAGAGCTTCTGTCAGCTCAGACTGGTGGGGAGTGGGAGCTGCAGGCCAGAGCAGGTACTCCCAGGGCAGAGAAAGCCAGTGGGAAGGTGGCCTGGCAGTGGTAGGAAAGCCCCAGTAGGGGACTTCAAGTTAAAGTAGTTGCTTGGATTTTGTTTAATTTATACCGGTAGACTGGGTGTGGCTGATGTGGGAGGAAAGGAGACAATGGGCCACCTGAGGGGCATGTTGGTTTTGACCCTGCCAGGGGCAGGGATGCAAAGTACAGGCTGGTAGAGTCCAAGAAATCCAGAGCCTGAGCACAGAGGGGGCAATGGGGACAGGCTGAGACCTGAGTCCAGAGGGGGCAGCACAAGTGGCCAGAGCCAAAAAGGCCAAAGCCTGAGCCCAGAGGGGACAACAGAGGTGGCCAGGAGTTGACAAGAGGCTGAGACTGGAAAAGATCCAGGCCAAAGACAGTGGGCCTACGCCACCAATCAACAGCCAGAGTAGCCTGTAGGCTAAGGCTAAGAAAGCCTATACAGAAAGGCAAATGGTGACCAAGTGACACTTGCGAGGCACAAACATGGCTACAGGCATGGCAGGAAGCCACTATTAAAAGCCCTCAGGCTTAAATAAGGGTCCTTCGGCCTATAGGCAGTAACTACTGGCTTACAGTGCCAGCAGAGCACCAGTAGGTCAGCCAGGGTGCAAGAGACACCATGGAGATCTTCATTGTTTTAGATAGTGAGCAGAGGGCCCAGCGATCATGAGAGATGAGTCAGGTTAGGTGAAGGCACTCCAGGACTCAGGGGAAGCCTCCCAGTGAATATCAAGGAACATCAAGGCGTTGGCAGGAAAGATGAACAGGGGAGTTATATAGAGGACCAGGAGTGCAGACAGGATTAGGATGGCTCTAGGGGGCACCATGGGAGGCCCAGGGCCCATCTTTCTACAGACCCTCAATGATTCATTCTGCTGACTGAGGGTCATTAGCATACAGTAACATTTCAGACATCCTCTCTAGACACACGATAGCATGCTCCTTAGAACTGTGAGAGGAATGATGCAGGATTCCCCAGGCCAGTCCTATTTCTTAATATCTCAGGAATTTCCCAAAAGCACAAAGAATTTAAGAGACATGAAGAAACTGCACCAGGGCAAAGATATGGCCCTAGAAGCATGAACTCAAGTCATTATTTCAAGGCTCTATTTACAGAAAGAGAATCTAATTTTAATCTCAGGATTGAACTAATGACACAGCTAGGAATATAAATAATCAAATAAATGAATCAATGTAAGAGCCAATAATAAGAATTCTAGAATAGTGCCTGGCTGGGGGGTTTTTTTTACAACACTTGCTAGGAGAATTAATGAAAAGAAAGAATATCATGGAGGCAGAAAAAATACTTGACTATGATGATGATATACACTAGTCCAGGGGTGGGTAATTATTTCGGGCGGAGGGCCACTTACCCAGTTTTGGCAAGCTGTCGAGGGCTGCATGGGTAGCCTCGCCCCTTGGCAGGTGCCCCACCTCTTGGTCGCCATCTTGGGACCAGTGTCCCAGGGCCAGTGCCTGCGGGGCCTAGAGCAGAGCACAGGCTGGCAGGGGCCTGTGCAGCTGGGCTGGGCTGCACCAGCAGGGAGAGTGGGGAGCTGGCCCAGCTCCATAGAGCCCCTGCTGCCTGGGACCCTGGACCCCTGCTGCCCTGCTCTGGGCCCCACCAGTCCTGGCCCCGGGACAATGGTGTGGGCCCCGTGCTCCTGCTGGCTCCCACGCTCGCTCACTCCCAGTGCCCCCATCAGCCCCGTGGTACAGGCTGGGGGCAGCACGCAGCCCTTACCCTGTGCTCGCCGGCAGGGAACAAGCTGGTGCTGAGCACAGGGGAAAAGCTGCCCTTCCCCCACCCCATGGCCAGTGCTCCCTGCTGCAGCTGCTCGCAGACCATGCAGGGCTTTCCTGTGCAGGGATAGGCAGCTCCACGTGGGCTGTGAGCGGCTGTAGTGTGGGGTGCCGACCACGGGCTGGGGGTGGGGCTGCTTTTCCCCATGCTCAGCACCAGCTTGTAATCTGCCCCTGCTGCCAGCCTGGGCCCCATGCCAGCTCTGGGCTTGCCCATCAGGGCTGCGCCATGGCGGGAGCACCTGTGGCCACCCCGCTTGCTGAACAGGGCAGTGTTTGCTGCTGCTGCCTGCCCGGAGCTTGTGCGCTGGGCAGCACAGAGGTGGAGGGGGCAAACGCTGCCCGGCACAGCAAGTGGGGGGCTGCAGCTGCTGGTGTCAAGTGGAGCCCCGACG
>NW_005842575.1:531857-533753 GCF_000455745.1 Alligator sinensis
TGCCCCCCGGGGGGGGCCTGCCTGTGTCGGCTCAGGACAGCCCTGTGTGGCCTGCAAGCGGCTGCAGCAAGGAGCACTGGCTATGGGGCCAGGGAGAGGCCGCTTTTCTGCCCTGCGCTCAGCACCAGCTCATTCCCTGCCCGCAGTCCTCCCCTGCCTTTCCCCCTGCCACCCCTTAACTTGAGTTTCCCTGCACCGGTGCAACCATGAGGAGCCACATGGTCCCAGGCCAGAAGCCCCTGCTAGGGTTTCCAGCTCGGGGGGCAGGGCTGGGCGGGCCCTGCTGTTGCAGGAACCTGCCGGAGCTTCTCCTGGGTCCTACTGACCCTGGCTCCTGTCATCTTTGACAGGAACCGAGGACAGATAAATACGTATTAATTTTCTAAAATTTTTTTAGGGGCCCCGCGGGCCCGATAAAATGGCCTAGCGGGCCCTATCCAGACTGCAGGCCATATTTTTCCCACCCCTGCACTAGTCCTTGCTTTGTACCATATCTAACAGAAATAATCTAACCCAAAAACCATTGACAACTATGCTACACCAACAACATTAGAAACCATTTACATGGTTAAAAATATATGAACAACAAAGAATGAAATCACAAAAACAATCCCAAAATAGCTCTTTGGAACATTGGGACTACTTATTCCTGGAAGAATAAGCCCCATTGAAGAATGTGCCCAAAAGAGAGACAGAAAAAGCAAAGAAGAGACAAGATCATTACTACTCCTCCCCACAAACCTGACTTCCTGTCTGTCTACATTTCTGACATCTTCATCCAGGGAGGCAGTAGAAGTGAACCCAGTGGGTGCATCTGCACATGCACATTTACTGCACAGTAACTGAAATTATTGCACGGTACAGGTGCACATCTACAGGTGTATGCCCATACTGCACAGTAAATATGGTGATTTACATCATGAAAGTATCATATTTACGCCCAATTAGTCACTCCTCAGTAGTGCATGTGTAGACGTCTTACTGTACAGTAAAGCTGTGTATGTGGACTGACTTGGGACTAACTTTAGTTCCAAGTCAGTCCACACACAGCGTTAATGTGCTTTAACACCTTAACGCTTGCACATGTAGATGCTGGCCTAGTCCCATTTACTGTGCAGTAACTTTAAGGCAGCATAAATGCACACATAGACATGCCCAGTGTTTCCCAGATCTCACCAAGGATGGCATTCTCTTTTCTTCCGGGTCATCTAAGTGTCCCAATTTGGTCACATACATGCCATTTTTGATAATCTAAGCACCAAAAATGCATATATGCACAGTTTAGAATTCTATCACTGGGCACATAGCCCTGCACACACTGAAAACTATGTGCCACTGCAGTCACACAGACCAAACGTGTGGTAGGAGCCAGGGCTAGTACACATACTTCTTGAGGAAAAGTAGCAGTCTTAGATGCCTGAAAATGGAGTTGGCAAAAAAATCATGATTGTCAGACTTACATTTCGAACAGAAAAGTACCATGCGTGTACCCATCTTTTCTCTCCCACAGCTCAGTGGCTAGGGCATTCCCCTAGGAAGCTGGAAGCCATCGGTTCTGTAGCGACAGAAGTTATAACTTAGAGATGCTACCTAACATGAGACTGAGAAAGTTGGTAATTGAGAGATGGTCCCTGAGGTAAGTAGCTAGTTAATTAGAGAGAAAGGGTCTGCAGAGGTTGTCTGCTGCACCATAATTAAAGTTAGTGTTTCTCATTCAGGTATACCTCTGTTTTACTGAACCTGGTAATCATTACAGGTTCAAGGACCCCTCAGTCAGAAGGAGGTTTTGACTCTGTGCGTCTGACCTCCCAGCACAGCACTCTAACCACAAGTCAGCTATTATTTACTCCTTTTGAAGATAAGCCACTAATATAGTCTTTGGTAACAAAGGGAAAG
>NW_005842575.1:533784-547638 GCF_000455745.1 Alligator sinensis
AAGGGCCCCAGCTGGAACCCAGGAACTCCTCCTTCCCCCACAAGCCAGTAAGCACCTCACTAAACTACACACCCTTTGGCTTGCTCTCTTCTGGCTGGCCCCACATATCTCCTTTTCATGGCTTCCCAGGGGACCAACTTCAGGAATGCAGGAGAAGGGCCTGGATAATGGCTGATCTATCATGTGGTGGTTAAAGTGTCATGTTAGCAATTCAAAGAGCCTGAGGTTTAAACTCACTTTAAGTGAAGGGGGTCCACGTCCTCCAGCTTTCCAAGCAAGTACCCTAGTTACTAAACCATTAGGGGAGAAAGATGAGAGCTCTGTCTCGCTCATGCCAAAATGTAGGGGCTTATGTAGTTATCTATATGTGCAGGGTTATGAGCCTAGGAATAGAATTTCTAATCTAGGCATAAATGACATTTTTGGGAGTTAGACAACCAGAAAAGAACAGAAGTATGTATATACAATATTTAAAATGCTTCCTTCAGAACAGCACAAATAAAAACGAGGAAACAATTTCAGCAAAAATCTTCTCGGTTCCTTCTTAAAAACAAAGGGAACAAAGTTTATTTAAATCTATCCCACCAAGATGCATGTATATCTCATTAAAATATTCTATGTGCAACTCATTTACCTGTGCTAATATAGGATTTGCCATATTGCTAGTATTTCACTCATAATGCAGCAAATGTTACTAAAGCCCAACAGAACACAACATAGTCCTTTCATTCTTTCTGAGATGTCATCAGATTTTCCGTAGCTGTAGCAACAGAATCCCACTAGTATTTAGTATGCAAGAACTAATGTAATTGTTTACACAGTGATGATAGCTTCTCATAACTTTATCCTGTGGTGAGACATTAGTCAGTAAAGCAATCACTATTCACATTATTTTTGATCTTTGGTAAGTAATTTCACAAAGCAGAGAACTAAATCTGATTTTAAATGGTTCCCTTTACATAGTAAGGTATATGTTTAGAAATTGGTCTGTGTAGTCTAATAAAGTAAAATTCATAGATAAACGGAGTTCATAAATATTTTCTATATCCAAGCTTGTTTGTGCAAAGTCTGAAAGCAGGATTGATTGAGGTGAGAGAAAATATTTTTTTAAAGGATAATGAAATCTACAATGACGTGTCAAGGTGTAGGTTCTAGCTTCAATTTGTGTTTATTTGATTTGTTTTCTTATTTTCTTTGGCCCCAGTAAAACATGTGCATTTATTCCCTTGTCCAGCAAAGGCTTTAAGCTCCTGCTGTACTTGAAGCATGTGCTAAAATCCCATTGAAATTAATGGGGTTTAAATAATGACCTAAAAAAATAAGCACGTGCTTAAGTCTTGCTGAATAGGGATCACCTCCTGAAATGAAGCCTTTGTGCTTTAGAACTGCTGTTATCCACCTTTGTAAGAAATATATAAATGTAAAGTGTTGCTATTTTTACAGTTGTCATATATAGTGGTATAAATTGGCCCTTTAAAGCAGTGCTTTGCCACATGCAGAGACATCCACTACAAGCATGCTCCATGGGAAGTATATTTCCAAAAGTCAGTCCACATTTATTTGAAACATGCCGCAAATTTTAAACATGGGTCTTTGATCCTCTTAGCTGTTTCTCTGCCTTGAGGACCCAGAGCATTTGAACCTGCTCTTAAGGTTGTTCTATAGGTTACTTAGCTGCTCATTACCAGTATTTTTCACTATTCATTGCTGGCTCCTTCACTGTGTGCCTCACAGCATCAGCAAAGCTAAAAGCAGCAGTTTAAGAATAATCTTCATCAGTAGCAACAGCCCATGTCAGGTGGCAGGATGAGGAAAGGGATTCAAGAGAAAAAGAGAAGCAGCACAGAGACACTACTGTCACATCTACACGAGACACTACTGTGCAGTGATTACTGTGCATTTCTTTAATACTTGTATAAGCAAGTACTAAATAAATATGCAGTAACCGGCGTTACTGAGCAGCAGCACCAGCAAACATCTTTTAAGTGACATTACTACGGAGTAGCCTAATAATACTGTGCAGTAGTGTATTAGCACTGTCTGTGCTGTGACAAGCTACTGCACAGTCTTATTCAGCTACTGCAGTTAGCATCTTGCGTAGGCGCCCCTAAATGGAATCTTCAGGTAGAGCAAAAGGAAGAAAGGACAGCTTGTCAGAGAAATAACAAAAAGGCACGATGTCAAAGGAATCAGAGAATTGGGAAAACCTTGATATGGAAATAGCCCAAAGAAGGCTGGGGAAATTTAAGTGAGAAAAGACAAAGTGGCAGGGAAGACAGAGAGAGAGAGAGAGAGAGAGAGAGAGGAAAAGAACAGGAAAGAATTAGGAAGCAAGGTGTAAGTGGAGCTAAAAGTCTCTGCTATCTACCCCCAATAGTGTAAAACAGAGATAACAGGACAAAGATTTCTTCTTAAGGCAAAAGCTAAGAGAAAGGGTCTGTTGTGGGCCAGTTATATAAGGATATTTTCCTATATTGGGCATAATACAAATAAAGCACAGTTGTGCAGGTTTTTTTTTTCCAGGCCCCAGCGGTCTTGTATGGCCTAGTGATAAGAATCCAAATGTGGCTTTTGGTAGTTCTGCATTAAAATATTGATTCTGAAAATAATATGACATTTAGTAGGATACGTACAGATTCCTATATAGCTTGGGTTCTAGCAACCATTAAACCACAGTTCATATAAGAAATGGTATTTTATATGCAATTTCTACAGGTTAACACAGGTCAAACTTTAAAATTAAAGCATTAAAAAAAAAAAAAAACAACTCTGGGGTATGAAATAGCTTTCAATAAAAGCTTTTTTATTTAATTTCCCAGGTGTTTAATCATCTAAGAAATTTGAAATTAAAAAATAACTGATTTGGTTTTTGGTCCTCTCTCCCTCGTTCTTCCTTATTCTTTTGTGTCACAGGCTTTTCTGGGGATTTTTGTTTGCCAATCTTTACATTTTCAAAACTTTTTCAGCTTTACAGAATTTACAGAATGATAAAAAAGATTTTTTTTAAAGGGGAAAAATGTAAAACTGCTCCCCTTTAACTTTTCTAAATATGAGGATGTTATGGAAAAGTTAGGGACTGATTTTATAAATTTCATTTTCCTTTTGCTGCTCTCCTGTTTATGTTTTTATTTTATTTATGTGCCACCCTTCCCAACAAAGGCCCAGGGTGACTTACAAAGTGACCACATAACTTATTAACAATAGAGAACAAAACAATTTTAAAAAGCAAGTAGAGTATTAAAATAAAATAAAAACCCCTCAATAATATCCCAGCCTAGCTTTGCTCACTAAATGCCTGCCCAAATACTTCCAGATGATGTCCAAGCTTCTGCTTGAGTTAGTCTTTACACTTCCAGATTATATCCAAGCTTGAACTCTGGTGGGTCCCAAGTGGCAGGAAGGTCCAGAGTTGAGAACTATCTTCCACTCAACTTCACCAAGTGGACTTGGTGTACTGATTATACTTGCAGAAGCCTGCTCTCAGCTAACTTCAGGAATCATGATGTTCAGAAAAATTGGAAACATTTCAAAAAAGATTAGAGTAGAAAAAGGGAGAGAAGAAGAGTGAAATGAAAAAAATAAATCTCAAGAAATAGAACTCATTAAGTTTATTGTAGTCAGTGAAAAAGGAGAAAAATATTTTTTTTCAGAAAAGTTCATAAAATACTGAATAAAGAATTTTAAAATATTCCATATGAAAGCTCTGAAAATGTGAACAAATTCAAAATGTCAATCTTTTAATGATATTCTTTATACACATTATACTTGCTTCTACTGTTTAAGGCATTGTTATGCTGAAGGATGTTAATGACTGCCATCAGTCATGTCTTTGATCCAAACCTCACTTGAAAACCTGGCTAAAAACAAGGGTTGTATACGTTAAGCCCTCTTTATTCAAGCTAAATGAAAAAACAGTTAAATGCTCCTTCATGTAGTGATAACTAAAACAGTAGAAGTTACTGCCCAAAGGACAGCATGACAAGAACTGAATAGAAGCTAAGCTAGGAGTTGCCAATCTATGGTACATGTGCCAAAAGTGACATGGGCAGCCTCTGTTTGTGGCATGCAGAGGACCAAGGAGGAGGGGCTTGCCAATTGTCTGTAAATATGTGGACACTCTATTAAATAAAGACTAAAAATGCATGTCCGCGGAAAAAAATAATTGCTGTCCCCAAACCCCTAACCCAAGAAACTATGAGCTTGATTGAAAATGTATTATCAGAATAAGGCTGAATGCAAGTGTTGATGAACAGATAGAGCAGGAGTGCTACCTTGTGTCTGAGCAGAAGAGCACTGAGTACCCTGCACGATGCTCTCCATAAGGGCTCTGTGGCCCACAGCAGCCAGCATAGCCCCTCCCCCCCAGCTATATACTGCCACTGCATTATGTTAGGCATTGCCTGCAGGTAATGGCTACCTGCCTTGCAGGTAGGCAGGGCTGTGCAGCCCAGATAGTCTGAGGTACCAGGTGGGATAAGGACAGGGGCACTGTGGCTGGGAAGGAGCTACAGGGCCAGGAGGAGGTAGATGCTGCATGCTGGGGGGAAGTGGGGCTGGCAGAGGTAAGGCTGAGAGGTGTGTTTGCATGGAGCAGCATAGTACAAGATGAGTACAGGGAAAAGCAGCCCCTCACTTGCCCTGTGGCCAGCGCCCCACGCTGCAGCCACTCGCAGCCCACATGGGGCTGCCTGTGCCTGCTCAGGACAGCCCCGCATGGGCTGTGAGCACCTGCAGCAGGGAGCGCCAGCCATGGTGGAGGGGAGGGGCCACTTTTCCCTGCACTCAGCACCAGATTCTTCTCTGCTGGCGAGCAGGGGGTCAGGGCTGTGCATTGCCCCCTGCCTGAACAGGGGCTGGGGGGCACTGGGAGGGAGTGGGCGGGGAGCCAGCGGGAGCCCGGGTCTGCATCAGTGTGCTAGGGCCAGTGCCGGCGGGGCCCAGAGCAAGGTGGCAGGAGCATGGGGTCCCAGCTGGCAGGGGCTCTATGGAGCTGGGCCAGCTCCCCCCTCTCCCTGCTGGTGCATCCCAGCCGGGCTCCACAGATCCCTGCCAGCCTGTGCCCCACTTTGGGCCCCACCAGTGCTGGCCCTGGGACATGGGACCAAAGACATTGGGACATTGGTCCCAAGATGGTGGCCAGGGGGCATGGCACCTGTCAAGGGGTGGGGCTACCCATGCAGCCCTCGACAGCCTGCCAAAACTGGGTAAGAGGTCCAAAATAATTGCCCGCCCCTGATCTATTCAGTTTCTCATCTTAAAAAGATATAGGACTTACCAAAGCCCTGAAAATGGACTAGGCGCTCTGGTCAAAGCACTGTACTCCTGGTTTTGAAACAGCTCATAGGTTACATTCAGAAGATGAACTGAAATGCAGAGACACTGAAATGGACACAACGGTCACAACAAATAGCCCACTGAACAATGGATGATGCTGTATCCAAACAGGTTAATGAGATCCTTGGGAGCAGGGAAATATTACATTTCCATATCACCTTACTGAAGACATTATTGGAGTAATGTGTCCAATTCCTCATTCTTCACATTTAATAAAGTGCACTGAAAGGATACAAAGGTCAAGAACAATACAAGCTCTAACATGCCTAATAGTAAAAGACAAAAAATGTAAACTATTTATTTGTGGTGGTACAGTCCATAAAGTAGCAAAGCTTAGTGGCTAGTCAATGGTCCTGGCGCAGGGGTGTCAAACTCGTCTTGTAGCATGGGACCAGTTCACAGGCTGGATGAGGCCCATGGACCCCTTCCTTGCCCCTCCCCGCCAGCATACTGGATCCAGCATTTACTCCAGACAATCTGGGACCCATGCTGCATGAAGTGCAGATCCCAGAAAGCACAAATAAAAGTGACAAATTTTCGCCTGATGTGGCCCCTGAAAGCATTCTACAGTTGTGACCAAACAAGTGCACAGCTGCAGAGTGCTTCAAAAGGGCCCGATCCTGCAACAATCTGAACTCTCATTGCATGAGGATTCAGATGAAGATGCTCCAAAATGGAGTACCCTCAGTAACTTCTGTCTGTATACACCAATGCAGCTCAGCCCTGCTCCCAGCACTGTCTTCAGAATGGGAGGGGGGAAGGGAGTGGAGGGAGTTTGGTCTGGGGGTTTTTCACACAGTGCTGGAGGGTGAGGCAGGTGGACTGGAGCCTCCCTGAGGTTGGCAGGAAGGAGGAAGGGGGGCTCCAATCTACCTGCCCCACCCTCTAGCACTGGCAGGCCAACCCCCAGAATGAGCTCCCTTCACTCCCTTTCCCTCTTCCCATTCTGAAAACAGTGCTGGGGCTGGGAAGCAGAAGGGGCATTCCTAGAGAGCAGCTGGAAGCTGGCAAATGCTCTAAACAGCAGCTCGATCTCCTGACCTAGTGGGAAGTAAGAAACCAAGAGCCAAAGCTCAATAGCCAGGGAGGCAGGACAAAGGGTCAAGTCCAAGATACGGAGCTGAGAGCAGATGCCAAAGTTCTTCAGCTGAGCTATCAAGTCAAGGTCCAGAGCAAAAGTGCCATGATTTATAACAAGGAGCTGCTCTTCTGTCTGCACCTAGAGTGGCCCAAATGGATGCTGTGTGAGGTGCAGTCCAGCCAGGGGCGTGTACATGGATCCCAGGCCAACCGGAGTGGGTGCTGCCTTTTTGTAAGGGGTGCACCACCATGCTCAGGGGGGCATGTGCACCCACATGCACCCCCTACATGTCACCCCTGAAGCAGACTAATCACTACTCATAGACTGGAAATTTAGGGTGTTGTTCAGCAAAAGTCAGTCATATGGACAGTCCCTTGAACGGGGAGCTGCAGCTGATCCAGTGGCTAGAGAAAGCCTATCTTGGAAGCCAACAGCAATAGCTAGTCCTTTATGCTGGAAACCAGGGACTTAATGTTTCCACATAAGAAGGTTAAGAGATGACTGACTTGTCCGTGGCATATAATTATCTAGATGGGGAAGTGATTTCTGATAATAAACAGTTCTTTAATCTAGCAGGGAAAAGCCATAAAGAGAACCTAGGCTTAGAATGGAATCTGAAGCTGCACAAATTCAGACAAGAAATATAGCACAACTGTTGAATAGTGAGGATAATTAACCAATGGAACAAGGTACAGTAAAAGCTGTGTTATCCAGCACTTTACCATCCAGAATGCTCCATTAACCGGCACCTGTCATAGAGAGCAATACAAATCTTCCTTCACCTATCTGGAAAAATTCCGATAGCCATCCGGCATCTTGCCATGCGCTTCTCATAGATCTGTTGTTTATGGAAGTTTCAGGATGCTGCCGAGCGGTGTCGCTAGCAGCAGTCTCAGTTGTAAACATCCACCATTGTGATTGCGTTGTGCTTGTGCTGTATTGTGACTTTATTCACTGAATCTCTCACCCAGTATAACTCTCAGATAACCGGCATATTTGATTAACTGGCACCCCCCATTCCCCATGGATGCCGGATAACAGAGCTTTTACTGTAACTAGGAACGCAATGGATCCTTCCTCAGCTGAAGCCTTTAAATCCAAACTGGATGCCCTTCTAAACTGTACGCTTGAAACCAGATACTATAACCAATGATGTGAATCATCAGGTGAGGGTCCATGACCCGAGTTCTGGAAGAAGTCAAACTAACTGAACAGAATGGTCCCTCTAGCCTCAAAAAATCTATGAATGTCCAAGCTTTAGTGCGTTCTGTAAACCCTATTTATTTTCAGAGTCTTGTTAGAGAGACAAAGAATGAGCTGAAAGTCTCCTATTCATAAGGAGAGATATTTTATTTATTCTGAAATTTCTGACCCGGCAATGGGCTATGCTAAAATCAAACCTGGGGCATCTCCGATCAGCTCAATTTTTTTTTCCGGCCCCCCCCGCCCCCACCGAGGCAAAGCGTAATTCAAACCCTGCAGGAAACCCCACATAGGGCTAATTACCAGCAAGGAACTGAGAGTTCACTATGAGCAGGACTTTCTTATGCAGCCAGAGTGCATTTTATTTATGGCCCAAGGGCTGACTTTTCTGTTACAGTTCTAACCAGAGGAACAGGATTGGGATTGACAGGGAAGGTGGAAGTCCCAGAGGCACTTGAGGGGTGCATGAGGATTGCAGGCCCTGCCAAGGGTTGGATTCAAAACTCAGATAAAACACAGCCAAGGAACGATGCAGCTCAATGGCAAGGGCACAACCAGAGGCCCTGAGAGCCACAGCTAGGGCCCTAAAGGGGCATTATGAGGACCCTGGGGTGAGACTAGAGCCCATGGAGAGTGTAGAGGGAGCCCAGAAAAGATGAGACCAGAGCCTTGAGGGGCAAGTCCTGTGCCCTTAAAGGGGAAGGTGGACTCAGGAGGGGGCAGACGGAAGCTCTCTGAGGCAAGACCAAAAGCTAAATGAGTAACATACTGGCCTGAGGTCAAGGGATCATACCCCAGGCTGATGAACTGTTAACATGCCTGTGAGGTGTGGGCATGATTAGAGGGCACTCAGAGGCTGTGGGTAGCTGTAAGGTGCTAAATTACCAGAGCTGATGTGAGGATAAGGAGAAAGCCAGACCAGTGATTCCCTGGGATGTGGGGAAGCCTCCCAACTCTTTTCCTTTTAAAGTAACAGGCATGGTAGCCAAGGAAAAGGGAGAGACTCCAAACCCAGAAAGGTGGAGACTGAAAGGCCACCAGGACAAGATCCAGCCAGTCCCAGACCCGAGTCCTACTACAGTACCAGTAAAATATAGGCAGAAGGGGGAATAAGCAAATTATCAATATTCTTGATTTAATAATTCTGTATTCTTATGAACTGTGATTTTTACGCTTCTTAGTAAACAGGTTTCTTTTTTGCATTTTAGCAAATGATAAAATAACTCCAGTACAAACATTTTATGCCAGTTAAATAAAAAAGAGCAGGTGAATGTAAATTAAATAAAAAACAAAGCCCCACTCATCCTGACACCCTATGCCCCATGGCCCCATAGCCATTTGTCCTGGTGCTGCAGCCCCTCACCCTGGCAATGCCTCCACTGCAACCAGACCTGGTCTGGCCTGCAAGGAATCTTGCAGCCCAGATCCAGCCCACTGGGGCAGGGCAAGCTGGACACCCCTGCCCTAGACAGAAAAACACGTCAGGATTGAAAAACTTCACAAGTTACCTCTCCCACCCGAGCTCCTCAGCGTTCTTCAGCTGGAGGAAAAGATCTAGAACCAGCAAGTCACTAGAGATCTCCTCATGTCCCTATGCTGCCACTGCACCCTTGCCTTTTGAAACCATCTGGCTAGTTTCCAGTTGGCATGGCTGGTAAAGACCCTGCCCTTTCTCCACCTTCAGCCTGCAGATTGTCGACTTCATTGATCCCTAGACTATGAAAGGCTATCCAGAGAGCTGAGGCTCAAGGAAGGTACAATGCCACAGAGCTAGCTAATCTTCTACAAGATGATCTGTGAACACAGAGGGCTCATTGCTATACAGATCTTACACAGTCTTTTCAGCTTTTCCAAAATGTATAGATTCTTGCTAGGTGATTCCAGTAAGGTTAACACCAATTGAAAACTGGCATTGTGAAAGGACATGTTTATTAATACTCTGATTTCTATATCAAGGGTATTCTTTTTATAGGAAAAAAAAAAAAAGAGTTGAATTGTTGTTTTTCCCCCCACACTCACCTGTCAATTTTGGACACTTATTCTGGGATCTCAGAATCAAGATTTTTTTCTCTCATATAATATCACCAGTAATAACAACAAAGTCTAAAGTGCAAGTCAGGTCATTAATGACCTTGTATAACTCCATTGCCTTCAAGTGGCTTATAACAGATAGGAAATTTGTAAGCAGTTCTGTTAACAGAACTCAGCCAATTCTCTCTCAGCTTTGATGACTGACTTTGCAGAGCTAGCTGATGTAAAATTCAGTGAAAAATTATTTTTAATTACAAAAAAAATAATCAGAAGATCTGACTGATTAGACCCTGAGAGCAAATCAGTTGAGCTAGAAGATATCCTGATATTTACACAGCAGGCAACTGTCAATCCTCTGGATCGTGGTGTAAGTGTAAGAGGTCTTTTCAGGTGCCTGATAAATCTGCTTGTACAGAGTGCTGCGACCATCACACCAAGACCTTCAACACATACACATAGGTAACAGTATGGAGGAATGGAGGCTGCCCAAGACCTACCTTCCCCCTATAACCAGTGAGACAGAATCCAAAGGCCAGACTGAGTTCAGACATTCAATGCCCTGAAGGTTAAAGCTTATATAGCCTTAGAGTAAAACCACAATTTCAGCAAAGAACAGCTTTTTGCTATTTTAATTCTTCTGATATTTAACTTCACTGTAAAAGCTTATTTAATAAAATACTACAGAACCATGAGAAACCTCTGCTATGGACCAAGAGAAAACAAACTAGATTTTAAGCAATCGTTTTAACAATTCCATAAGTATCACCCACTGCCCCTATTATTTATAAATAAATAAAAAGTTATATATCATTAGTATCTGAGCTGACAACCAATGAGCCTGTATCATACAATAAAAGAGCTTTTTGTATTAAGTTCAGAGCTTTTTTTCCCCTTATGAAGCACAACTTAACACTTCCTAAATCATTTTTATATAATAAAGCCCTCAAATATTTATGAATACAATTCAGTAATATCCTTATTTCAAAGATAAGGATCTTTGAAATAAGAAAAAAAGAAATCTTTCAAAAAGAAGATTATGAAAACTAAGATCAAACTGATCTCTTTTCTAATGCATGTCATTTTTTTCATTTATTTCCAGAAAGTCCCCCCTACCTCTTTTTTGGAAATATTCTACTTCTAGAAGGTGTTACTTACATTCTGACTTCATTTCTTCACATTATTTTGGCCCAAAACAAGAAAGTAATATCAAACTGCATCTTTTAGTCAGCCAATTTAGCTTTAAAAACAAGTATATCAAAGCTGACACAGTTCACAACACTAAAGAAAGAATCCCCCAATCTTTACTTGGAGTCCTCACTATGTGAAAAAGTCTACATAGGGTGTGTCTACACGTGAATTTAGGTATGCCTTAATTGAATGTGCATTATCTTAATGTGCATTAAGGCAATTTATTCTCAGGTCTATACATGCATGCGTTAATGCACATTAATGCCAAGTGTGCAGACTGATATGGCACAGCTAAGTTAGTCCCAACTCAGTCCATACAAAGTGTTTATGTGCCTTAACACGTCTACACATGCAGTAATGCACTTTAGCTATTCATGCCTAAATTTGGGTAGCCTAAAATCACCATTTTTAAGGCACATTACAGGCACACACATGAAGACATGAGTCCTTAATGTGCCTTAAATTGGGCTAAAGTGCCTTAAATAGGCGCATGTAAACGCACCCGTAGGGCCAAGAAAATCCAGTGCCCTGACTCTCCGCTGCCTCAAAGTGCAGCCACTTGCACATGCGCAAACAGTCAGAAAAACATTATCAGATCAGTATGGTTGTGTTTTACACCTACTTCGTAGAGATATAAATGACCATGTTAGGCACAATACATAGCCTTAGGAGTTTCAAAAAGCAGTTTTTCCAAAGACTACTCTTGAAAATACAGAATGAAAAATTTGGAAAATCCCCTTGAACTTCAACTTTTATATTATTCCCTGGGCTTTACTCATGCCAGTTTAGCACTACCTAAATCTGTGCTGCTATGGCCAGCCTTTGGAAAGCAAGGTAAATCATGAACGATAAAGCTTTTCAGGGTATTATCCACTGTGAAGAAATGCTTACAGATTTAAGGAGACATGCTGTGGAGAGTGATTATCCCTTCTAACCTTTCCCCCATGCTCCACCAAAAACACTCTATCCCACTTATATTTGTAGAGGAACTGTCAAAGAAACAGGAATAGCAGAGCCCATGCCAAAGACCTACTGGAAGCATCTCCATAAGATGCTAACAGCACAGTAGACTAATTCTACTGCGCATTAGCCCAGCATGCCAAAATCATGCTAATGCAGAGTAGAATTAGTCTACTGTGCTGCACATTAGCATCACTTAAAAAGCATGCACTGGCACTAATGTGCAGTAGCTTTGATTACAGCCCATTTGTTACAGGTACTAAACTTAATGTGCTGTAATTACAGCATATTAATGAACATGTAGACACACCCACTATAGCCCTTCCTACACCCATTAGTGCCAGTGGAACAGGAAAGAAAACCTGGAGTCTTACCATATGTAAAAATCCCAATGGGTCTAATTCAGGTTGCTGTAAGTGAGCATTAACTCCAGTGCTTCACCATAGGTACATGTGGGACATTAACTTAAATGGGAGGTTTTTTTGTGAGTGGGAGCTGAGAATCTGGCCCCAAGTCAAAGTAATTCAAGTAAAAGTTTGTATTGATTTTTGTTGCTGTGGCAGCATTTACCCATAAAAATCTACAGACAGAAAATATGCTCTGTCCAGATTATCATTAGTCCAGTGGAGAACTACTCTGTGGATACTTACCAGAATTGTAAAATATTCAACATGCTTGCAAGTCCTAAAAGGAAATGTTCCTGTTCCTGCCTCCCTCCACCATGATTCAAAACACCAAAAATAAAATACTTCTCTATCCTTAACTGGAAGTAAAAAAGTGTCACTGCCTTGGAAATTATAAGTGGAATATATTGAAAGACCTATAGTTAAGATACCCCAATCCTTTCTAATTTTAAAAGCCTTTTACAATTTTGTAACCATTTTCTGCTTTCTCTTCAAGATGAAATTTTTCCAGACTACTCTCTGTCCAAATGTAGGGATTGTAAGAGTTTGATTTTATTTTTTGAATGTATGAACTACAATGGTTCAGCCATTTTTAAGTATCAAAAACGTTGAGAATGTTGAGACACTGTACGTCTTTCAGTGTTCCAGTTAAATTTTGATTTTATGCCAGATTTGGAAAATATTCAAGCAGGTTTATCACTTGCAACATAATATCTTGCAGAGAAAGGTACCACACAACATGGATAATATTTAACCATTTATCATTAGCAATCTTCAAACTGTCTATGACAGTCCTGCTGTACACAATTTGAGGACTGTTTTTGATCCCTGATGGTGGATATGGGATTCTGTGCATATGATGCTTGACAATATCTCCTCTCACAAGGTTTGAAGTAATACATTGAATGAAACCTGGCTTTTCTGTGGCTGCCTGTCACGGCAGGGTCCTATAGGGGGACTGTGATCTCCTTAAGGCCCTCTCTCCGTGCCAGTTCGGCCCAAGGGCACCCTCGATTCTCGCCCACCACGTCTTTGCTGTTTAATATATGTTGGGAGGCTGCCTTACGACTCCCTGGGTACGGATAGCTGGGACCTCTGTCCCCGTGTGTTCCCGGACCCCCCTGGGGGTCTCCCGGTATGATGGGTGCTCCCCAGGGACCCTAGCCTTATGGGCTACGCGTGGCTCCTACCAACCCCTAATACCACGCCCGAAGCCTCGCAGATGGGATAGACACTGGTATGTCTCTCTATACTATTGCCCCTTTCTGGGCTCTCACTGGGCCCACTCCGGGCTCTCTCTAATACAGTGCCCCTCACTGGGATTCTTAGTAACACCGCCCCGCTCTTGGGACTCTTGAGGCCCACTCTGGGCCTTCTCTAAAATAATCTAGTCCACTTTGGGACGTCCTCTCGAGCCACCGGTCTTTTAGGGCGACCGCACTACTAACCTCTCGTTGGCCGGGCGCACTGTGCTGCTATCCCCTTTTCCTGGGGACCACCGCAGCACTGCCCTTCTCTGGGGCGCTGTGCTGCTAACCCCTTTGGTCTGGGTCCACCGCAGCACCCTGCCCCTGTCCTGGGTTTTTCCGTTGTGCTAGCCTGTTACCGGGCTCACTACGCCCGTCCTGGGCTTCTCAATCTGGCCCCTCTTGG
>NW_005842575.1:547689-550177 GCF_000455745.1 Alligator sinensis
GGCCCCGCTGGGCTCCTTAATAATACCGCCCCCTGTTTGGGGCTCTCTATGCCCAGCCTGGGCTTCCTAATAAAATCGCCCCCCTCTCTTGGGACTTGCTGTGCCCACGTTGGGGCTCTTTAAATGCCCCTCTCTGGGCTGGGGTCTACACACCCCGCAAGTTGCGCCCCTCACTGGCGCTAGGGCCCCCGCACCACTGTGGGTCCCTTTGAGGATGATGTGCCCTCTTGGCACTAGGGCCCCCCCCACACCTCTGGGGTCCCTATGAGGCCTCCTCCAACCCCTATAGCCTCACCCAAACCACCGGTGTAATACACTAGAACACAAACAAACTCGAGCCCCCTGGCTATAACCAAAACCCAAGGCACTGGGCCCTAACAACATAAGCCTCCTGGCTGTAACTTAACATCATTGCTCCAGCCTCTGGAGCTCTCATGAGCTATACATGCTGTTAAGCTTTTTCTCCCATCTTAACTGCTTATGGTCCTTCTGCTCCTGCTCCTGCTCCTGCCCCTGCCCCTGCCCCTGCCCCTCTGGCTGCTGGCAGGGAACTCCTAGCTTATCCTTGACTCTAGGCTTTATAGGAGCCAGGCCCTGCCCCCTACAGGCAGCTGACTCTTATTAGTTGCCCTGGCAACCCACAGCTGTACTCATTATTGCTGATAGGGCTTTTCCCCAGCAGTTTTCCCCTCTCTAGGAGTGGGGTAGTGGGGTGCACTGCGACATTGCCTCACACCACTTTGGCAGTAATGAAAACTAGCAGATCTGCTCTGAGGATTCTCTTGACATCCCTAAGCAGCTGAATGGAAACAACGCAATTTCCACCCATGGTACAAGAAGCATGTTCAGGAGAAGCATGTGTAGTTGGGACATTTCTGTTCCTCAGGAACCAAAATGGTCACTGGAGCCATTGCCAGCTGGCACAATGTAGAGCAGCCCTCAGGACTGGCCTGGACTGGTACTCTGGATGTGAGTGCCTATACTTCTTCTCTGCTTTATACGTATTCCTTTGCATTTCATATAAAATGTCATGTTAAAATGTTAAAACAACATTAAGGTTGCTAAGTGAGGCTCAAAAAAAAAAAAAAATGGCAGAAAATGCCGAACGGTCAGATCCAGGAATGGACTTTGGGCACATAACAAAGGACTCAGACTGAAGTTAGGCATCTAAGCCCAAATCTGTGACCCTAAAAACCTCTTATTCAGCTTTTGCTGGAAACATGTATATTCCATGGGTTCTACCCTGGTACCTGAAACTTGGCCTCTGAGCATGACCAGAGCTGCTCCCATCTTAACGGGGCTAAGCAGCTTGGGCACCTATAATACCAAGCATCATCACAGTCCATAAAATAAGCAATTCTCTGTCTACATACTCTGAGGAGCCTAGGCATCAACCATCGGATTCTGGATTCCACCCTGAGAGCCAGGTACATCAAAGTTGGGTATTGCAATGCAGTACTGCTAACTCTCATGATTTTTGGCATTGTTCTTAAAGTCTACTCTTTGGGAATGTGAAAAACTTAGCTCTTTGTATGTATGTGTGCGCGCACACGCGCGCGCGCGCACACACACACACACACACACACACACACACAGAGCTAAGTTTTTCACATTCCCAAAGAGCAGACTTCAAGAACAGCACCAAAAATCATGAGAGTTGGCAACACTGGCAATGTCTTACTTTGTAGGCATCTCAATCTAGCCCAGTATCGAGTTTGCCCACACAACATTATCTCTAACCCTTTTTCTTGTAAATGAAGATGCAACCTCTATGGCTGACTCTCCATGGCCTTATAATTTGTGTAATCAGTTACATCCATAACAAGTCAGTGTAAAATGCTGAAATCAGAGTGAAATCAGAATCAAATACAAATTTACATTGTGGGCCTCTACACAGATGATGTATGTGACTGCACTGTGTCCAAGAAGCAAAAGAATGATCACTTTATTTACATGCAGAATTGACTGTTCCAAAATCATCTCGGATATCTCTTCTTAAAAACTGCCAATGAAAGAGATTCCGTATTCTCCAGGCAGTTTGTTCCATTGTTCTACTGTTCTTTCAGCCAGGAGCCACATTCATAACTACATACTATTTCTCCTGTAGATACACTGCTTCATACATAGTGCAGGCAAAGTAGCACAAAACATATGAGGAAGAGATCCACCATGAAACAAGAGTCCTTTGTTATGTTTTGGGGGGGGTTGTTTTGTTTTGTTTTTTACCAAAAATCTATTTTACATGTACTACAAAGTAAGTCTGCAATAGAACTAAAGCTACATAACGGTAACTGAAAGTACACTTCCACTTTGGATGTAGTTTAGGAACAGTGAATGCTGCATCTTTACAGGAAGTTAGACTAAATGACCCTTCAGGTCCCTTCCACCTCCATGTTTCTCAAAAAAACAGGAGGGACAGGATGTGATGAATGAGGTAGAGGTCAAAGCTTATAACTCATCAAATACACTGTTCGCATGATGTGTAGGG
>NW_005842575.1:550208-552115 GCF_000455745.1 Alligator sinensis
AAAAGCTCTCTTGTAGTGAAAATAATGAGGAAAATAAATATTAAACAGCAACCTTACTAAACTATAGACCAACCTGTGTACAAAGGAGTATCTAGCCATAAATTAGGCAAACACCCTAAGGAAATAATAATATATGATCATGTATTAACAACTACTTTGTAACACACACAGACAAGGGGCCAGAGTTGACTCAGGTTCCTGACTTTTGAGTCATTTGCTTCACAACATGAAGGTTCTTTTATTGCAGGCCTTTTTGTATAAAACATATGCAACTCATTTTAATTGGTTAAGCCCTGATCCCATGAACAGACGTGGGAGAGTCGACAGCTGTAGCTGCACAGCACCCTACAGAAGTCTCTGGGGCTATTTTGGAGTAGGTGCACTAAGAGGAACAGTCTCTTGAGAATTAAGGTTCAAATTCTGCAGACAGAGCTATAGGAGGCATAAGGTCAGAGTCTGGGATGTCATAACTGCAGACAACCATTTGTAGTACCAGTATGTTACAATTCACAAACTTTCCTTTTGAGCAGGACTGTTAGGTTTGGAATTAACACCAGAGAACCCCAGATAAGATCCCATTATATTTAGGGAAGTAACCATTACCAACCACCTCTACTGAACAACACAGCTGTCTCCTCCCTCTCACAGGTTGACACTACAACTTCCAACCACATAGCCCTTAGTTCTCCTCCTTCACGCCTAGCTAGATTCTTAGATCAGCTGAGACAAGTTCATGGAGCCAAGTAAACTGCTTTTTCAAGCATCTCCTTTTTTTACTATAGCCAAGAAAAACAGTACATTTTGAATAATTTTGGTTATGTTACTTCATCTCTCATGCCTCATTTTTTCCATCTATAAAATGAAGATAAAATTTCTTTAAGGTGCTTTGGCCCAAATCTACAAATCCACATCCCTGATTTAAGCAACTGCATCCCCTTTAAAATGCAAGGAAGAGCTAATGTCAGACTGGGATTTACTAAAGGCAGCACACTGAGCAGGAAACTGCCTAAACTAAACAATGGTTTCTTCACAGGAATGAATCAGCAATATGTAGTAAAAGGAGAATACTGATGGTTTCAGTAGGACCCTTACCTTATTTGCTGAAGAAGCTGGAAAGCATGTTGTGTAAATAAGGAAAAGGACTACTGGAGGACATTTGCTGGTCTTTTAACTGAACCAACAGATTATCCTGCTAGAGAATGTCATTCTATTAGTGTCTCAGCCAGAGTCTTTTTATGTGTTTCTGGGCAAGTCACTTCAGCCAAACTTTTACAGGTGGTTACTCAATGCCATACTCAATTTTTAACAGTTTCTTTGCCTCTGTTTTCTTGAACAGGGACCGGGATATCCCACCTACCAGAGGTAGGGACAATCCTGGGGATAGCTCTATCAGGCCTTCAGTCAGCGCAGATGTAGTTAGGGATCTTCTGGAAGGGCTAGACATTTTTAAATCTGCAGGTCCAGATGCCCTCCACCCAACGGTGTTGTGGGACCTGGCAGGGGTCATCGCGGAGCCCTTGGCCCGGCTGTATGAGCATTCGTAGTTATCTGGCCAGGTGCCGGGGGATTGGAAACTGGCTAATGTGGTCCCAATTCTCAAGAAAGGGAGGAAGGAGGACCCAAGTAACTATAGGCGTGTAAGCCTCACCTCGGTGTTCGGGAAGATCTTGGAGAGAATCATCAAGGAGCACATCTGTGGGGGGCCTGCAGGGCTCAGGGGCAATCAGCATGGGTTCATCAAAGGCAGGTCCTGCCTGACCAACCTGATGGCCTTTTATGACCAAGTAACTAAATCCTTGGATGATGGCGTCACCATGGATGTAGCCTTCTAGACTTTAAGAAGGCCTTTGACACTGTTTCTCACCCCAGCCTCATCAATAAATTAAGCGACTGTGGCATTGATGCCT
>NW_005842575.1:552333-562027 GCF_000455745.1 Alligator sinensis
GAAGGAATCCACAGCATACATACAGGCTGGGGAGTTCCCTTCTTGAAAGCACAGAGGTGGAAAGGGATCTTGGAGTCATTACTGACTCCAAGATGAACATGAGCCGCCAATGCCAGACCGCAGCCAGCAAGGCCAGCCACACCTTGTCATGCATCCAAAGGTGCATCTCTAGCCGGTCCAGAGAGGCGATACTCCCCCTCTATGGGACTTTGGTCAGGCCACAGTTGGAGTACTGCGTCCAGTACTGGGTGCCACACTTCAAAAGGGATGTGGCCAGCCTGGAGAGAGTTCAGAGGAGGGGCACCCACTTGGTGAGAGGGCAGCAGGACAGGCCCTATGAGGAGAGACTGAAGGACCTGAACCTGTTCAGCCTCAGCAAGAGGCTATGGGGAGACCTAGTGGCTGCCTACAAGCTAATCAGGGGAGATCGACAGCAAATAGGCAGAGCCCTTTTCTCCCCAGCACCACCTGGGGTGACAAGAAACAATGGTCATAAGCTGATGGAGAATAGGTTTAGGTTAGAGATCAGAAGACAATATTTTACATTTAGGGTGGCCAAAATCTGGAACCAACTTCCCAGGGAAGTGGTCCTCACCCCTACCTTGGGCAAATTCAAGAGGAGGTTGGACAATCACCTGTCTGGGGTCTTGTGAGCCAAGCATAAATTCCTACCTGTGGCAGGGGGTCAGGCTAGATGATCTGTTCAGGTCCCTCCTGACCCTAGCTACTATGAAACTATGAAACAATGGGTGTTTCTCATTCTCTGGGTGTCTAATTTGAGACACCTGGGAACCACTTGGTAGAACTGCTGAGTATTCACATCTGCAAGTAACATTGTTGGGAGCCACACTTTCAAGACACAAGTGCTGTAAAATCCTAAGCATTCTGAAAAATCAGTCCCAGGACAGACACTTAAAATTACTGGGCACTCTTAACAATATTAACCTTAATTTTTTCTGTATTCCAATTCCCAATAAAATGGGAGTAATACTGTAATGCTTTTCTACTGCATAAGGCTGCAGTGAATATCAATTCATTACTATTCCTAACATAGGGATAACCAGCTCAAATATTATGGAGGGCCACTTGCAAGACATCCATTCCAATGGAATCCATGACTGGTAGGATATATTTTGAGCAGGTGCCAGCCCTCAGCACATATGCATTCTGTACTGCACATGCAGATTAGCAAATCTTCTCACAGTCAGGACACAAGACTCTGTTTTTCAAATCCCTTTTTTTGTTTACATGATGGGACCCCAAGTCGGCCAAGGCAGTGAGTGTGCAAAGTCCCCTTGAGGGGAGATACCCAATTAAAGGGACAGTCAGGTTTCGCAGATAACAAAAGACCCACTTTAAGAACTAAAGAGAAAAACCTTCCAATGGAACTGGAGAAGACAGAACATAAAATAATGGTTCAAAACACACTACTTCCTAACACTTCACTGTCACATCTGGCCAGTGCTTATTTTTCAGTCCCTGGCTTCTCTGCTGGCCCTCAGCTAGTTGCCAATGCCCCACTACTCCAGCCTTTTCAACCACAGTCCCCAAGTAGCTGATGCCCTCCATCCCTGCTCTCAGAGCTTTACTCTCTGGAGCTTCAATGGACTCCAGCGGGTGTTTGCTCTTGTGCGCATGGGCACACACGCATAGACACAGACACAGACTGCATACTCCTCTGCTTATATCTCCTCCCACAGCTTCTAGACAGAGCCAAAGCGCTCAGAAAAGGGCCCTTTTCTCACCATGCAGAGGGTGGAATACCATGAACCAGGCCACTCCTAGCCCCTCTGCAATCCAGTACAAGCTCTTTTCCAACCAGGAAAAAACATCCAAAATCACTTTCAGCAGGGAACATCAAAACAAACAATACAACCACATAATTGTCACAGTTTAATAAAACAATTTAATAAAAAAATGATGGTGGGCCACTGGGATTGCCCTGCTGGGCTGCTTGCAGTCCTTGGGCTGTTCTGTAGCTTTCAATAACATTCAAAGCTTTCAAATAACATTGTGATGAATGCTCATGATGAGAAAACATAAAGGTACAAGCTGAATGATAAGGAGGAAGACCATTTTAAATACAGGATGCTGCACATCTGTATATCAACTACATACAGTATGTTACACATCTGCAGATCCAATATGTGCATAATTTACTTAGCTGCATAACACAAGAGAGATCCCAAAGTATTACCTATTGTTTACACTAACAAACGCAGGTTTATCTATATATCAGTTCAGTGCATTAACCACTTAAGTACAGATGAACTCCTGGTCTCACTGTTCACTTTGTAAGGAGTTCACTTTTACTTTTTACAAAATTCACTGTAATTTCCAATTCAGTTACCCCTTTCCAACTAAAACTGAATGAAATAAGGCTATGGGAAAAAGGTATGCCTTCATGTAAATGAAGTCTGTATCACGATGTATTTGCATAAAGTAGCCAAATTACAGTTGCACAGACAACCTTCATTAGATCAGTTCCTCCACTTCGAATGCTTGACTTTGCAACCAAAACATTCTCTTAACATTCATTATGTGGATGTAAGTAAATATACAGGCTCTTAGGATCTAGACTATCACATTTTAAGAATGTAGTAGATCAGATAAATTGATACACAAAGATTTTGATTCAAATTCTTTGTTAGAGGTGAAAAAGCTTCCATAAAATCATGGAAGATTGAATATAACGTGAATTGTGTGAGAATTTACAGGTAAATCCTTTAACTAGTCCTGGAGTTAAAATTAATTTTAAAGCAGACCCTTCAAGGAATTTCTAAATGCCTACCATTTTCCATTATTACCAATGGAACTATAGCCACAGGCTGCCCTCAGGTGGCCCTTCTCAATAAAAGTATTTCCTTTTGTTCTCAGTGGGCATATGTTCAGTAATGAGCTTTTGCTAACGCACATTAAATTTAGTACCTCCATTGTAAGGTACTAGAAAAAGGTGCATTAGCCTATTTTAATGCACATTAGTGAAAGGACACTTTTTTGTGATGCTTTAATGTGTATTAAAACACACGTGTAGACACACCCAGTGGGATTGAATGTTCCTCTCCAGAGACTGAAAAAAATAGGGTGCCAGCACCTATAACCCCAGGAAATTAGAAGTTAAGGTTACATTTAAGAGAAATCCAGACATATCAAGGTATGTAAACACACACTTAAGAACCTTGAAACAACCTTAACTCTGCCCTTTGAATTATGAGAAGCTAACAGCCCATGAGCACAGACTTCCCTAAATTCATCTGTCATTCATGGGGGTTAAAAATTGAGTAATGAGAAATGATCAAGCATCTGGAATACATTTAATAAGAAGATATGAATTGCTTTGGCACTGCATTGCAGAAACAGAATGCCACGAGGTATCATGTCAGATAGCATCTTGTTTTGGTCTCGTTTGCAGGTCAGTATGTGTTTTCAGCAAAGCCTTTTTGCATCCCCACCCCATAATTTTGGAAGAGAACAAAGAGATCACAAAATGTAGAGCAGCTGTTGGAACCTGACTAAGTCAGAAATCTGACTGACAACTAGGTAGGAAGGACTATGCCAATGTTTAAATGATGGCCTTCCTCCTCTGGAAACCTCAATTCCATCTCTTAATAGGATCCAATTCAAAATGCATTGTAGTACAAATCACTTAGATCAAATCAAGCACCAAAAACATTAAATTGCCATAATCATAAGGTTATTACACATTATCAATATGCAAGAGAGGGATTCAGCCACTGGCTTCTCAGCTCCTACTGAAGCCATACTGTTAAAGGGACAAGAGATCTGCAGTAAAATGCAGAGGCTGTCCTGGTAGAATGATTACTGATGGCATGCATCTCAATGGCAGGAGATCCCTCAACTGTATATCAAATGGGGTTAGTAGGCCTCACCTCTGCCCAAACCATGAGCCTTCTAATCAATCCTGCAAGCGATGCTGCTAATAAAAACCTGCAAAGTGGCCCTCATGGGGGTCTCTTGCCCTCATGTTGTTGTTCTTGAAAAATGTGTAATCTGTACCCTGGTTACATGCCTACATGATTAACCCAATGAGTTTAGCAAGATTTAAAGAGGGGGAGGGAGGGGAATATGTTGGCTGCTTGTATATATAAGAATATTCAGTTGTAATAGTGAATGTAAACACAACATTTAGAAGAAATAAACAACCCTCATGCTTTAGAGTTTTTGAAAAATACTTCCAAAGGGGTGGATTATCTCATATCTACCCACTGTGGGGTTCCTGAACCTTCTTCTGTGGTATCTAGAGCCAGCCACAACAGTGCTGGACTAAACTGATCTCAGGTCTCATCCATAAGGACAGTTCTCATTTTCCTAACTCAGACCTTGATTCCCAAAATTTCTGCATAACCAGATTAATATATCATTAGCATAGGCTCAGTTCTGCAGTTCTTAAGCAAGAAAAACTCAGGTAGCTCTCAATGGGAGAGATTCTTCCATAAACAAGGACTATAGATCTGATAAGTATACATCTTCATTCTCATTCAACCTTCTTGAAACAGCATGCCTACCAACCAACCTTCTGTAAAAGTAATAAAATTATTAGTATCCTTATTTATATTATTTCCAGTCAAAGTTTTACCCAAGAGATTTGCAACAACATAAATGTGATCTTCCAAGATTCTATACTAAAATGAGACTGGTTGGATTTACTTACAAGCCTCTGTCAGAAAAGCACATTTTTTAATACTAAAATGAGAATATTATCCTGATCTTTAGGGATAACATGAGACTAATTTTATCCTCATTAAAATCAGTGTGAACTTTACTACTAATTTCAGTGGATCAGGATCAGTTTTTGGCATGAGGTTACTATATCACAAATTTGAATTGGCTAATTTGAACTGTAATCAATACCTTTATGATTCGCACATGGACACTACTTCCCAAGGGCAGCCATGTAGACCATAGGATTTGTACCTCTGCTGGTTCAAAATAAAAGGCAGTATTTCATTTCCTTTTATTAACTTTTTGCCATCTCAGATAGGCAGTACAGTGATAAAAACCCCAAAAATATCATGGAACAGATGAACTAACCCTTAAATATATAACTAGTAACACCAGAATCCTAACTGTAGATTTGATCCTACAATTTTTATTCAAGAAAAATCTCTCATTCACTTGGCATGGGAAGGTTTGTCTAAGTAAGGAATTCAGGATTGGCCCCACAATTCTTAAGTATGAGTCAGCTTTTCTGTTTTACATCTAGACAAAGATGTAAGAAGCAGTAAAGAAAAGGAAAACTTTTGAGAGATTTTGAGAAAATATCTAGACAGTTGGTCTATCTGTGCTGATCCTGAAGACCATAATAACCTCAAATTGCCATGAGCCCTAATGGGTGCTTTGTGTGAGCCAAGACCATAGAACCAGGCCTACAGACATGCCACCTGGACAACTTAATAATATTCAATAGAAACCACAAGAGATCTATGTAGAAGTAGCCTGCAAAAGTCACATTTTAGATTGTGATCTATCCTTTACTTTAATATTTGCAACATTTCTTTTCCATTGGTCTGAGACATGATGTATGGCTCTGGTCCTGCACCCTGTAGCATGCAGGCAGAGCGCTGCACCTGTGTAGAGCCCCACTGGCTTCACTGGGGGCCTGTCCAGGCACAGCAGTGCACCTGTATCCTTCATAATGCAGGACTGGGGCTGTGTTGGTTTATTCAAACAGAATCATAAGATTACTGCAAAGCCCTGCAGCTGGATGAGCCCTAACAAAGGATGACCTGTAGAGCAAACATTGTGGCAAGTTTGCTTGTCTTCAGCCAATGCATTTTAATCCAAAAAAGTCTATGGTTCATATATTATACAGTTCACCTCTGCAGCATCGGGCATTTATAAGCAAGTGCTGCTGGAACCAAAACCTCTCCTGTAATGTTATTACCTTCCAGATTAATACGTTCTTTAAAGAATGAAAGGGCTACTCATTTTAAGCAGAGAAGGAGTAAATGCTTGCCAAAATCGTCCCCAAAAATGGTGTATTGTGAAGACACTCACGTCACAGCTCAAAAATATCTTAAAGAAACATTAAGCCAAAGCAGGGAAATTTAGGGTTAGGGCTAAAAAATAACGGAGACTGTTCTTAATTCACTGTGTCCTGAATAAGTATCACTAAATATGACACATAATACATTCTTTTGACACAAATAAAATCTTAGGCACTGTAAAGTGGCATAAATGTGGAGTACTGTGCTGAGTTCTAGCCTTAACTCAAAATTCCCTTGTCTTTGTGGATTTAAGTCAGAAATAATATGTTAACGAATTCTTGATTATCTGAATTTTCTTTTGACTGTACTGTGAAAGGGGAGGGAGGGCTCTTAACAAAGCATGCGAAGTTTGATAAAATACTGTATTATTGAGCAATACACAAAAGGGGCCAAATTGAACCCTGTTCTAAAAAGATACAATGCCACTGAAATAACTGAGCTGTACCTACGTAGACCACAGATGAATTTGGCTCCATGAGCCTGATCACAAGAGTCAAAGAACAGCAAAACTCCTTTTAATTATTAACTATTCAGAACCTAATCAGAAGCTCACTGAAACACAGGGCCTGATCTTGCACTCACTGAAATCCATGTCAGTCTTGATATTGGCTTTAACTGGGAATAGGATTCAAACATTATGCCCCAACCAACGTGTGCTAGGTGTCTGATTTCCTCAAGAGCACAACATGCCCTTCATCAATTTTAAATATTTATGTTGACACATGCACAGTAACTACTCTACCTGGTTAAACAGCTTGCCTATTTATCTTCTTTTTTTCAAAACCACCAAAACAAAACAGAGAATGTTATGATTGAACACTTCCCAAATTTCAAGCCAAAAGTGTTTTTTAAGACTGATTAATAAAACAAAACTATCTAAAGCAGATAAATGTCATTATCTTTATCTATAAACCTTACATTCATCACAGTATCTTATTTGATTCTGAAAAGGTATTAAATCAAGAAAACCAATTCAACCAAGGAAAGGTATTAAAACAAAGAAAAACAGAAAGGTCTCTTCCTTAGCTAAAATCATGTACACAAAGTTTGAGCCAAATGTGAATTTCAAACACTTTGAAATGTTGAGTTTATTTTGGGCAGAGAAAAAAAAGCATTAAAATAGTGACAGAGATATTTTTAAAAATCCACATAAAATCATTTTCCTTTTGCTAGTTATAAGAAATACTAGAGTAGAAGCTAATATTAAGGGATACCATTTTGCAGTCCTTTCTTAGGCAAAACTCCCAGCGAAAGTCAACAGAATTGATGTCAGACCTAAAGACCGCAAGACTGGATTCATGATCTCATTTTCTTATTACAAGAGATTTTTTGTTGTTATTGTGATTTGGTCAGAAATGCTAAGCAGCGAATACCGATTCTGTTCATGTATTTTAGAAGAGTACTGAAGCTCTTCTTTTGGGAGAAAAAATATTTTTTTTTAAAAATCACAAGGATGATCCTATACTTCTTACCTGGACAGAACTCTCACTGAAGAATCTGACTAATGCTTAAGAAAAACAGAAACCAATCCAATGCACAGTGTTCCATGAAGTGTATTATAATACTATTATCACTATAAATACCAAAGCAAAATAACTAAGCTTGTGTTCAGTGCATCCCAAATGATAAAACAAAACATAAAACATGCATATAATTAATTGCATGGGATTTAACCCTTATTTAATGCTTTCCCTATACTTAAAAATAGAGTATATTGGTTTGAATTGCTAACTAACACTTGTCTTGTAAATATTATTCTTACTAGCTCCTGCTGATTTCCTTATCTAGCCCCAGCATGTCACCAGTTGGAGGACTGAGCCTGAGCTCAGGATTGAGCCCTTGATTCTAAATGTAAGATCTCTATGAATTCATTGACTACAACTGTGCACCAGGAAGAACAACTGTGAGTGTGATTTCTATTCCATCACCCCAGGATTAACCAAAACAATCTTTGCAGTTATCAACTAAAACCTATGCTAGCATCAGCAAGCCCCCTGATATTTACATTTTTAACTTATTTGATCCTATCTGACTCTATTCCAGCACCAAATTAATAGAAGAAACCACTCCAACCTTACCTTACAAATCTGGAAATAATCCGACATGAGGGTCTCCTGGATTTCCTCTCTGGGAGTCCCTGCAGCCCCTGCAGTCCCTCCAGAGTGCATGGAGCCAGTGCCAGCCCCACTACCACCACCACTGCCACTGCTACCACCGCTGCTGCCGCCAGGTGATGAGGCAGTTAAACCATCCAAAACTTTGCGGAAATTAAATTTCTTCATTTTGGAAAAATCTTTAGAAGGATTTAGGGGTAGGGAAATAATGTGCCTTAACACATTCAGTTACATGAAGCAAAAAAAAAGTCACTGCTGTTCCTCAAGAGTGAGGCAGCACTTTAGTCCCCTGTACCAAACAGGATGCCAGTATTATGTATAACTGACTGAAAAATACAAAGACTTCATTTTGTCAGATGCACGAGCTACCCTGGAAAGGTCCTTTATCAAAGAAAAGCTCCACGAGAGGCAAAATTAGGATGTCTGCTCAAAAAGGAAAGGCTGGCAAGCCCAGCCACTGATTCTTTCACAGAATCCACCTCCAGTCGAGATATTTTAGTTACAAAAAACAGAATCAAAGACCATAAATTAAAACGCACGCCGGCATCCAAAAAAAGCAGGATTCATCCCTCTCTCCCTATATCACCTCAGACTTGCCTTTCCTGCTCCGCCTTTTATTCGAACAAGCCACATTCAAAAGCCCCCAAACCACTTGCAGTACGAGGTAAGGAGGTTGTTTCTGCCGCCTGTACGACTGAGGAGTGGATTGTCTCCCTGCCACTGCTCTCTCCTCCGCCTCTTCCTCCTCCTCCTGCTCCTCTTGCTATCTGTCTATCTCTCGCTCCTAGCAGCGCCAGTGATTGCTGCTGTCCTTGATCCTCCTCTCACCCTTTCCATTCACAGCCTGGAGGGGAACCAGCCTTTCCCGCTCCCCACCACTACCACCGCAGAAGGCAACTCTCCCTCGCCATCCTGGGCCCCAGGCCACACTTCACAGCCGCCACCCAACGCCTCCCAAACCCCGCTGGTGCTTGGACGGTGGCCGCCCAGGCCTGGACACCCACCGGGCACCGGGCTACCCCTCCACAGTCCCCCTTGGCTGGCTGCTGGGCAGTCCCACAGCCAGTGGGCCACCACTGCTGGCACTGGCACAGAGGTCTCTGGGCAGCCCTGCGCTGGCTCAGGGTGCCACCTGGCTGCGATGGGCAGGGGTCACTGTGTGGCCCTCCCGGGGCCACCCAGCACCACTGGCCCTGGGTGCAGGACACCGGGGCCACCCCGAGCTGGTGTCGCCGGGCAACCTGAGCCCCCTGCCCAGGGGGTGCCGGTAACCAGGGCAACGGCCCCTGCCCCCAGCCTGGGTTTGAAATTTCCCTCCTTGAGGGGGAGGTGGGGAATGCGGAGTGCTGCGGTGCCAGCCCCGCCGCCGTCGCGCTGCTTCCGCCCGTCCCCGGCGGCGCTCTCCGAGGTACTGACACCGCTGCTGCCGCGGCCCCGCCCCCCCCGCGGGGGATGGGCGGGGCAAACACGCGCATCTTCCCTGATTGGCAGCAGCCTCGGCAAATCAACGCGCTCCTCACCCGCCGCCGCGCCATTGGCTGCTTTGGAGGAAAGGGGGGGGTAACGGGGGGC